>NC_090855.1:3842500-4142500 GCF_024217435.2 Syngnathus scovelli
TATGGTGTGTCCGCACTTGATAGCACTCACAGTGGCGGTTTTGAGTCTGCACAGTTCCTCCTCGCGTTCTTCGATTCCACTTTTAAGCTCATCGATCTGCGCAGGAAAAGCAAATTTTAGACACGCTGAGATCTTCCAGAAGTTTTCATACTGTCGCTACCTGCTGCTGAAAGGCAAGTATCCGCGAGTGTCGGTCTTGATCCTTCTGTTCCAGCTGCGAGCGGAGGAGACGGAGTTCTCCTCTGAGCTTGCTACGTTCCCCCTGCAGGTTGTACAGAGACTCCACCAGGCTGTGAACTCCCGCTTGGGCCGCCGCATCACTGCCGCTCTCGCCTGGAACTACACAATTAGCATCTTTAATAGAGCTCCAATCATTTCTGTCACATCTCACCCATATTCAAATGAGGTCAACCAGAAATAGTAACCCTTTAATTTGCCTTCATTGAGCCTTAGGAGGACGTGTACTGCAGAAATCGAAATATATACGTATTATATAGTTATATATTAATTTCTCTAGTTTAATACTTCAAGGCTTGTGTAATATTAATGAACATCAGCTTTTTCATACACCAGGTACTTCCAAGCTGCTCACGTGTAGCCTCACTCAAGCAGAAAAAAACAACAACCTCATCCATATCCAATTTAAAAGGAACAGAAAAAGCAGGCCCTGCAGCATCTTAATAATCACACCTTCAAGATTGACCAGACAAGCTCTGTCAACTCTGATCTCCAATGCAGGCCATGCTAATGTTAAATTAGGTTTGCTGCGTCACCATGTTGCAGTCAAGCTGTGCAGAAGAAGAACATTAAAATAGAAGTTTGCACGCACAATGAGTAATACAGCAGAGATTTCTTGATAATAAAAAAAAACAGTGCATAATGTATTTTTTTTTTATGAAGGCACATTCCCTAAGGCCTTGCATGTTGCATTATAAACAAAACAAAGCTTTACAATCCAAGGACACCAGGCCGCGGCGGCTATTTTTAGTCCAACACGTGCCAACTCGCATGTGCCAGACTTGTAAATGCATTTGCAAGGGAGCGAAAAACTCTCAGATATTATTCATAAACACCTTCCAAACCGTTTTGGACTTCACCCACCGATTTCGACGAGCGATGCCGCATCCTTGTCCCGCCACCGACAGTATAATCATCAATATTCATGAGATGGACATCGCAGACTTTCGTCTCTGTGGTGGTATCATACACGCACGACTAACAGAGCTTAGAATTACTTCTGCCTTTCTGCTCCCGGGTCAAAAAGCCACATCTGCTCCAAGCTGTCTAATTCTAGCCCACATGTAAATATCCAATCCCCCTCCCCCTCACCGTCACTCAGCGGGCTGAGTTGTCGTTCGACGGCTTCCTCCAGGTTACAAATGATGCTCTTCTTGTCCTTGAGGCGCCGCCGGTAGGAGGTCCGCAACGCTTTCATCTGTCGGCGGTGTTGCACCCGGTGCCGCTTGAGTTGGACGCGGTACTGCTCGGCCTGCTGTTGCAGTTGCTGGAAGTGGGAGTACTGCTCCAGGAAGCTCAGTAGGTGGGACATGACGGCCATCAATGGGGACTCTCCCAACTGGGCACAAATTGATTATCACCAAGATGAATAGAAATAAAAATGGCTCATATTACCTTCCCTGGTGTCTCCAGATGGCCCTGCGAGTTCTTCTTCTTGTCAGTCTCTTGCTTGAAGGATAAAAATGCAGCCAGAGGTGTGCAAGCTGGGATGTCAGTGCCATCTTGCTCGTCTTCATCGCTCAGGGACATATCATCGCTTTCGCTGCTACTGCCTGGATGAGGACATCAGAATGTAAACATCACACAATTCATGTCCATTACTTTTTTATTTTCAACACTTACTTGAGTCACTAAGCCTAGCACAGGTTTTTTTTTTCATTTTGGGGGTGTGGCCATTACTCCCTCTTCTCCCTGTTTCCATGGAAACAGGTCTTGGCTCCTGAGCACAGTGAGATAAATGAGGGTCAGGTGGGGATGTGATCACAATATTTACACGCTGTGCTCCTGGTTTATATCCAAGAGAGAGATTGTGGTTTTGAAATGTCGGGTTTTTGTTAATATTCATGCAAAGCCATCATGCAATTATTTGACAAAGGCTGAATATGATATGGCTAGACGTACATCTGTGGAAGCTCCACATGATGCCTCCAAGGCTTCCTCCTCCTCTTTCTTGAAGACAGTGTAGAAGATGTAGACTAAAAGAGAGTAGAAGGCGTACATCTCCACGCAGTTCACAGTTCCTATGAAATGAAAACAAATCATGCAGCAGAGGTCATTTCCAGTGAAAATTTTAATAGCCATGCAGAACACCCAGTCTTCTTTACCTTAACACATATCGTCGTCTTTGCGGTAACGATTCGACATTCCCGTCATTCGCGCTTCATCCGTGACACATCTTTCCCATGCAGCTTCTTTTCTCATACAAGCAACAGCACCCCGATGCCATGCAGTCCATCAGATTGTTTTCCCCTCCCCTTTCTCCTCCTCCTCTGCACACTTGGCCCATTTACAAGCTGCAGCTGGAGCGAGCATGCTCAGTGCGGAGCCTGAGTCAGCCGCCATGGAGGATTGACAGAAAATAATTCAAGTGCTCAATGCTAACATTAGCTCTTTTAGCTCATCAAAAAACAAATGTATTTACTTGCGATCATACAAGTGCCAAAATACTGCTGCAAAAAAAAAATTCTTAATTTTAAACAATTAGACAACAAAACATTATAAATACATAAATATGATAGAAAGAACAAAAAGGATAAATAAATGAACATAAAGGCAACAAAATAAATACTGGATGTGGGTAACCCTGACAACTGCATTATGTTAATCCACCATTCACCCCCCATATTAAACTAGAATAACACCAGTAAGCCTTTGAGAGTATTATTAAACAAATAATGCCAAGATGAACAACATTCTACAAGTATAAGTGATATCGGTCAGCCACATCCAACTGAAGTTTATCCAGGGAATGTTTTGAGGTCAAACAGCCGATGGCCATGGAGATTTTCAAAAGCCACTTCTTGTTTAGCTCGTTGGCGGTTGGAGAGATAAGTATTGAAAAGGTGCGTTGTCCATTAGGAGGCGCCAGAAGTACTGGTAGGTTAACTGCTAGACTGGTCAGGACTCCTGTGAGGTTTCCTGCCAATAGACACACCATGAGGCAACAGGACAAGGATGCCAAGCCAATGCAGCGACATAGGACAGTGAATGTTTCTGTGGAGAATCTGTCACAAAGTCCTAGCAACAAGCAGGAAACACACAGGAGAACAAATGCTGTGTTGCGGTCTTCACTGAGCCAAAGGAAGTGGAAGGCGAGTAGAACTGGAGCCAGAACCTCGGCGGCACATTCTGCATCTTTCTGGAGTGAAGTGAAGAATGTGGTTGAGGAGGGAAAAATATAAAGTCCTGCAGAGACTCCAACCAGGAAGAAACCAACTGAGGGAGCTCTGTGGTCCTACAGAAGAAAATGAAAACATTGTTTCTACTACATTTAATGGAATATGTTTTAACAAATAACCTGCTCATATTTAATATACATTTCATTCACTTGGGATACTTACCTTAAAGAGTTTATAGGAGGAGAAAAGAGCCGAGGAAAACAACGTGATATTGATTATTGATATCAACACGTTGACCGCCATTAATCCGAAATAAAGTGATTTTGACAAATGAAACTTGTTTGGAAATACCTACAGATATAACATAACAAGAAAATCAAATAATACTCTATATATATCTTGTAGTTAAAGCGAAAATGTTGATTAAACAAGAAGAACTTTGCTAAACAGCCGCACGCTTGTTTAGACACGTGACAAACCCAGATGCCGACAGTGCGCAGGCGCATAATTGATGCGTTTAAGTACCCCGTAAACTCGCAAATTGGCGGAGTTGAAAGGAAATTAGATTTTAGCTGTTATCTTTCGGGTCACCTGAACAATATTAAATAGCAATAACAATATATGATCGGTTTTTACTTACTCCATTAAAGGAATAAAATGTCAGCTTTGACTTTGGTGTCTTTAACCGAAGAGTGGATTATAAAGAAAGTGGGATTAAAACGTCAACGCGTTGGTAGCGTTCCTTCTTTCTATCATGACGATGCATATTAATTATTAAAGTACATTTCAAAGTCAATCTATGAAAAAAATACAGCTACTATTTATTGCATTTGCTAACAAAATTAGGGTTAATTTGTACATTCTGAACAGGTGATGTCCGCTCACTGAGTATCCCTGGTAACCACAAGGAGAAAATTGGATATCTGGGAAATGGACTGGACAATTTTGAGCGCCTGAAATCTCTGAATCTTTCTCATAATTCATTAGTCTGCATTGAGGTAGGCTTGATGAGTGCTATTTTGTTTGTATCTGTTTTAATGGTGTCACATAATGTGTTTGATGTCTTTTGTTATTCCTCTTTAGGGTCTGCAATGTCTGCAACATTTACAGAGCTTAAATTTATACTACAACTGCATACCTTCCCTGGAAGAGGTAGGGGTTCTCTTTGAGCTGCCACTTTTGAGATATCTTGATCTCAGACTCAATCCTCTGGGTAAGAGTGACCCTTACTACCGACCTTTTGTGGTGTATAACATGATCAGCCTGCGGAATTTGGGTAAGACGTCAAAAGTTCACTTAAAAGTCAGACTGCTAACCCCTTATTATTTTTTTACGTTTCTTTATACTTCTTTGCTTGCAGATGGATGTCCGGTCAAAGAAGATGAGCGCAAGTCTGCCAAGAGGAAATATTCTCAGCAAAGGTTGAAGCAATCATAATTTGTGCAAACATTAATTTGCGGATTCAATTTACAGAATTCAACTGTTTTTATCACTGCAATCCTATTAGTTGTCTCACTCATGATTTTCAGAAGTCGTGATAACCGCCAGGCGTTGTTGGACCACCTCAACATGAAGCTCTCCCTAATGAATGAGGCTAATCTCATTAGACTGAACCACTTTGCTGCCAATCACAGAAGCCCCACTTACTTGTCATCTCATCAGAAGCCCCGTGAGACATCTTCTGTCTTTCTTGCTTTTAACAGAAAATCTGAACAAAATCTACAAAAGAAAAATTCTATGCAAGTGCTTCTGTTACATCTGTTAACTACAGTTGCGTGATTCCACCACTAGGTGGCAACACAAAGAAATCTGAACAAAATCTACAAAAGAAAAAATCTGTGCATGTGCTTCTGTTACATCTGTTAAATTCAGTTGCGCAATTCCACCACTAGATGGCAACAGAGAGCCGTTTTAAAACTTCTCTTAACGTGAATTATTATTTTTAGCTTACATTCAGATGTTTATGTGGAGTGTTAGGTCAGTCTAATTGACAGCAAACAGTTGATTGGCTGACTACGATCGCTGTTGAGCAAGGCACAGCGCCACCTAGTTACAACTCCTTGCATTTCTCCATCTGTCTAAATTGAAGCTCGATCCCATTTTGAATCCCCTATCAGTGACCAAACCGGCAGCTTTGGCCCAAGCAGAAAACAAGCTGGCACAAGCAGAAAACAAGCAGCAGGTACATTTCTGGCTGTAAGGGTTTTTTTGTTTGATGATCATCTGATCATCTGAATGCTCCTTCCAGGCTAGTTACAGGAAGCCCTTGCAGGAGCTACTGGACATCATGGACAAACACTGGGTGGGAGAGAACAGTCTGGAACTTAACACCAACTTCCTGAGTGAGTTTGCCTTGGGGATTATGTCTAATTACAGGAAGTTGAGATAAAAATAAAACAAATCTCACATTCTCCCACAGCTCAGATTGTCCAGATACTCTGCATGATGGAAAACCACATCACTTCCCAGGATGCTGAGGTCAAGACCTTAAAAGAGGAAATGGGCGAGTTGTGTAATTTTGCAAATGTACAAGAGAAAGAACACAAAGCTGAAGTGGACAAGTTCATGGCTGATTTGGTGGGTGTGCCAAATTTTGAGATTCTATACTGATCAACACACAATGTCCTCTTCCGAGTCAGATAAGCTTTTGCTCCGACTAATGCAGGAAGAACTCAACGCCCAGCTGAGAATTGCCATGGAGGAGAACGTCGCTCTTCGAAAAGATTTGTTGAAGTCACAAAAATTGCAACACAAACGCCAATGGCGGAGCAACCTGTCACTTGCCCCACCAAAAGTGAGTTCCAAGACCAATTGAAATTCATTTCAAGTAAGCTTTTGATGTGTGTTGCCTAAATAGAGTCTTGAAGAAAGGTGGCTGAAGGAGGAGTTGGAAGATCTGAGAAGAAAAATTAATATCTTCCACCATCTTTGTTTTGCCAATAAAATGATGAAACTTCAAAAATACTCACTTTGTGAATTTCGTCTCGCGACAGGTCTGACTGGAAGTGTTCAGGAATGGGATGAAGGAGATTCCTGCAGGGATGAAGCATCATTTTTAAAATTGCATGCACCTCAAAATTCCTAGCATATGTCAGGTGGGGCAGTGCCCCTCCTCTAGCTTCGCCTATCCAATAGTTGACCTATTTATTATTTCAAAACAATGTCAATGTTTATTTGAACTTGAACCTCTGAGAGATAATTAAATAATTAAAGGATGCTTACGTCTGAGTTGACTTGAGGCATCGGACACACACACACACACATACTACAATTGATGCCACAAAAGTGATCATTACACTTTCACCGCAGAAATATTTGTTCGATGTGCCCTTTTTGTTTTATTCTCAAGAATACACTACAAATCATCAACACACAATTAAGAGTTCTAAACAAGTACAAAGATCCACTGCATGCACCGGGGGGGACACAATAGCACATTAAAATGTTATGAATTCAAAAATAATAACACACGTATCGTTCCTCTACATGAAAGGTGCACAGTATTTGGCATTAAGCACGGGGGAGCTTACTCGAGCGGACAAAATAATCACATAAGCTGCAATACTTTTGCGGTTGCAGGCAAGTGTGACAACAAATACTATGTTAAAAATGTTCTACAAAAGTTTGGATTTTTTTCTCCTTTTCAGTATTTAAGGATATAACCGGCATTCCCTTCAAATTTGTGCCTCAGATGACAGTACCACACGTTAAAGGTTCTCTGGATAACAAATATAACAGCATTTGATGGCAGGCCAAGTTTTTACATATTGTATACAATTCGAGCGACAACACCGTTTCATCATCACTTAAGATTTCTAAGAAAGAAAACAACTGTCCAGTAGTCCGTCCTTACAGCAGGCACAGTAGATCAAATACAACAAATCATTTCTGTGCTTCTCAAATGTAAAATACATCATAACATGCACAAAGTACAGAAATACAGAAAGGAATATTAAGCCATATTAAACAAGTGGCTACGGTTAGTAATTAATACACAATCTAACCACAAATATATTAGTTTTTTTTTTTTTTGGGAGGGGGGGTATCTAATCTCAAAAATACAATCTTGCACAATTGCGCTTTCGACCCCTAAATTCACAGATTAAGAATTTGGTAATTAATTAATTTGACTTGGGAGAAACAAAATGGCTGATTTTATAAAAAAGAATATGAACAGCAAAAATAGGGAGACTAGACAAGTAATAGACATAAATCAGAATATTAAATATACAAATGTGTGCCAATTATCTGGAACACGGCTAATTTAAATTCTAAAATGGGTGTAGAAAGTATTTTTTTCCTGCAAAAAAAAAAAAAGTGCAGTGTTGTTAGATAAAAGCTTTTTGTGCTGTTTTAATTGGCTTTCATTGTTCATTGTGCTTGATAAATATTTTAAGGCCCGATCAAAACAACAGAGCTTCATCATCATCGGCATCGTTCTCCTCTTGGCAATTTCTCACTATTAGACAGGAATGTACCAGCTGGTGAAGACTTTGTAAAAATAGATGTAAACAGTTTTCCAGTTCTCACACTTTCACAAGGGGAGGAACTCTCTCCACACACAAAACAACCGGGTGGGAAAATATATGATAATGTATATTTTTTTTGGAGTACTTTTTCGATCCTTGCCGATCCTCGATCCATATTTCTGTATCTCACATGGGTTTAGCACCGGGGGGTTTGGTGACCTTCTTTTCGTAGGTCCCTCGATGCTTGTATCCCGAGACGTATCCCGAAGTATCGACCAGGTCGACTCGTCCCGCCTTACCCTTCCCGCGTCCCGTGTCGTCAAAGCGCTCCTTGTGCGACCCCGTGAACTTGGTGGTGTCTGTCAGGCGGTTCACTGTGGGGGAAGCGACGGCCCTCTGCAACGGAGTTTTTTTTTTTTTATATTAACACCGCCCACCCTCCAAAACTCGAACCAGAAGTCTTACCGTGACCCCGGCGATCACGGGAGTCTTCCCTTCAATCAACTTGAATACTTCAGCCTCGGCTTCCTCTCCAGTCTTCTCTTTGTACTTCTTCCTGGCTAGCTCTCCTAGCGCATTCTTGAACTCATCGTACGTGATGGTGCGACAGGATTTCTTCCTGAAAGAGCGAAACAGTGATTTATTACAGGAAAAAAAAAATCTATTAAATTACAGGAAAAAAACTAAAATTAAATTAAATTAAATTTAATTAAATATTTATTTATTTATTTATTTATTTATTTATTTATTTATTTATTTATTTGGCTCAACATCAGCATCTCTCAGCAGACGTGCGGCGTTTCTGAGGAGAGCCACTTTTACTCGTACCAGTTCACGTGGAAGCAAATGCATTGACATTCATAAGGTCAACTCGTAACAGCTGGCAATAAGTCAGATCTCGCTCACTCACGCTCCATGTGAGTGCTTCACTTGTCTACTTGGCCGTGTGCCCCTTTCACTTCCACATAGTAACAAACACAAACATTCATCGCTGTGGAGATGGATCAACCAAACAACAGCATATGCAGCCCTACCGTCTCCCGGGGCAACCTGCCGTCATAGCAACAAGCCACAGTAAACACGGGGGGGTGTTAGGGTTGATCATTATTTTTTTTCCTCACCCCATTGACCTGTTCTGTTTAGGCGGTCCATCAGAGCTCCATGCTGGGAATCATTCTCATGCTGTCTAATGTCAGACGGGAAGCTAAACTTCCACTGCCGCTTGTCGAAGGAGGACAAATCTGCGTCCCCGTCCGATGGAGTCAAATCGAGCTTACCGTTAAATATCTAAATAGTTAAGCTTTATAAATAAACAGCATATCAGTATTTAAGTAGGTTACAATGAAGACGGATAGGGAATGGAACATTATTTCACCTTGGAAAACTCAGCTGACCTGTTTAATTTACATACTTGAAACATCTGCGGCACCGGTAGAACCAACGCAGACGGAAGAATGTGTTTAATATTGTTCGTTCACGAGGAACCACGGCATGGAAAATAAAGCCACCATTAAAGCATACTGGTAATTAATTAGTCTACACGAGATTCATAGTTTACGTTAAAGCTCCACGTTTCTCATCACTCCAAACGTCAGCTCATTAATTTCATGTACATGTGCATGCAAACAGCCTTGACGCTGATTAAAAGGAAATGCACGCTGCTCAGTCAGGCCTAGGGCTAGTCGCTACACGAAGGCCATGCCACCCCCCTTTCAGTCTGGACCCGGCTCCACTTGACACAGATGCTACTGTATTGACCTCAAGGCTGACAGTCACATGTCTGCTGTCATGATATTGTGCCATTCACCAAAGTATCAACGTTGGCTATCTGTTTAGCATGTATTCCAGCTTAGCTTTAGATTAGCATTAGCTTTGGGAGTGTCAAAACAATGTTTTATATACCGTATTTTCTGGACTATAAGGCGCACCGGACTATTCAATGAAGGGCCCATTTTAAAACTGTGTCCTTATATAAGGCGCACCGGACTATAAGGCGCACCTTCAATGAAGGGCCCATTTTAAAACTTTGTCCTTATATAAGGCGCACTGGACTATAAGGCGCACCATTAATGCATCATGTCAGATTTTTAATCCAAATCAAATCATTCTCCATTTTATCTTTTTTATTTCAACTTCAGATGCAACAAATTACTTTATAATCACAAAATAATGATCCATAGTCTTTTTGATTCATGATTCATAGTCTTCAACGGGCCACTTATGATTGATTTCATGACACAATGCTTCGAGCCAGTTTAAATTTAGGAATTTGGTCCATATATAAGGCGCACCGGACTATAAGGTCGGCTTTTGAGGACATTTTTGGTTTTTAGGTGCGCCTTATAGTCCGGAAAATACGGTACATGGAATTGGGAAAGTTGTTTTTGTTGTTTCCTATGGGAAATTTTGATTTATTTTAGAAATTGGACGACGAACTTTAGGATTGATGAAAACATTTTATTCTTGATGCTAACAAAATGGAGGATGAGCAGCAAAATGGCGCTAATGGTAGTTCGACCGTAGTATATAAACCTAAAAGAATATCATGACACACAAAAAAAGTGACAGTGAGTGCCATGAGAAGAATAACAACACAAAATTGTCCGTGTATGCACAAAATCAGCGTGAGATTTCCTATTTCATGCCCTTTCCCACTCAACATCAACACACGATGATCAGTTACTTCCAAAGACACACACTCCTGTTTCCTTAGTCACATTTATCTTGCTTACGACCGTTTTGATTATACATCATTGCAGGAACAAGTTGTGATACGTCCAACCACTTTGTTGGGTTAGTAAATAAAAAATGTCCTCTCTTTAGTGCAATTGAGGTCACCGTTTATTATTAGAGTCTAGTGCAGTTAAATCAAAGCAGTAAAGGATGAACCAATCTGGCCTGGGGAGGAACATGAGGAGTCATCCACCCAGATCTTCTGCTTTTTGATAGCAGCTTGGTTTAGTAGCTTCTTCCAAAGACAACAAAATAAATCTTTTGCAGTTTTCGCACATTTAAATGTGTTTTTCCTCCACCCAACACTGTTCCTGTAATTGTAAACCGAGTAATGTTTGTTTGTGCCGCTTGGTTGGACTGTGGGGCATGCGTGAGTGTTCGGTGACTAAGACTGAAGTCATCGCTGCTTCGGCGTTAGCAATGAAGAAGCGTTCCTGTCATGGCACATCTGTGGTGAACCACATTACTCCAAATATATCAGACCCAGAGAAGTGTCTGGATCGACTGTTTCTGAGTACTGAAAGCGGTTATTAGTATCGGGTCTTTTTTTTTAAATATTTGACCAGTTTTTACTCGTCTGATTTGAAAACGAGTTATTAGTTTGTTTTGTAGATTTTACTGTATATAATATGAGGTGGTCCCACATTTATTTGGGTTGACAGTCATAAAGAAGCTATGACTATAATGCGGCCCGCAAAAAAATTAAGTTTGACACCTCTGATTTAAAGTATCGAACTCTTGTGGCTGCCGATATCAACTACCGATACTCAAGGCGAGTCATCATCTGTATCAGAATTTTTTTGTGTCATTGTGTTAAATTTAATTTTAATATATGTCAAAAGTAGTTAACTCATTCAGTGCCATTGATAGTCAAAGATATTAACTCGATAAATGGTATCGAACATCACAAATTATGTTCATGGTAGAAGAAGTCCGCTTTCTTACTTGACTTTAGAGAAGACGATATCGACGTCAGTGAGGGTGATATTCTTGCCGTCGATCACGCCGCAGTCCTTGCAGAGCTTGGACCAGTTCTTCCCGTGCATGTCTTTGCCCGTAGCCCGCGTGTCGCCGTGAATGGCGAAACGCCGGAAAGCTTCTTCTAAAGCTGTCAACTCCACCGGCGTGGAGGAACCCACACCTCCTTCGCTGGTCCCATTTGAGTCGGTGGAGAGCCTTTTGGAGGCGCGGTCTCTCGAGTGTTCACTGTGCGGCCGAAGCTGGGCCGAGTTGATATTCTTCACTGTCTGGACTTTAAAGTCTTCTAGTCGGTCTCTGAGAGGAAATAAAAAGATTGATCACGTGATTGTTAGTGTAACCGGATCAGATCAAATTTGTTGTGGTCTGTTTCACAAACAGAGACAAATGTGATGGATTACAAGCATAGACCGACGTGACCTCTTATGGGTTCACTTCTCAAACTTACTTCTGGTCTGCCATGCTTGTGCACGAATTAGCTTCCTTCTGTGCGTTGCTTGGATGAGCTGACTTGTGTTTTCTCTTTGTGCTGTGGAAAAGATGAAAATGGAGGTGGATGACGTGCCCACACGTGAACGTGATTTTCTCTCATGCCATAAAAGTAATTTTCTTCATGCAATGAATAAAATATTTTTAGTGCTGGGATGGATACACCCCAAAAATATCATACACACAATGCATTGTGACTAAAATAGTCCCAGACTAGGTTGTGATATTTCTTGACAGGAAAGGGAGGGGGGGAGTCTATTTAGTAATTTTATGGACCTGATAACATCATCGACCATATAAGGATTGTACTTGTTTGAGAAATTTAGTCCACCACATATCAGTCCCTAGATAAAATAAAAATATGCACCTCTTAGCATTCACGCAATGAGGTATAGAAAAATAGTGAAGAACAAACCTTGAGACAAATTTAACATGACATACAGACTACAAATATTCACAAAATGTCTCTACACACTGAGAGCAGCGGCACGTCACCTTGACCTCACATCACACATGGAAAAAAAAAAAAACAGTATTTCAAATTCCTTAACGTAAAAAGCAGAACAATGATATACTGTACCTAAAACTCAAATCTAGTAAAGCGTCATCCGTCCCAAAATTAATCCATCCTTTATGCTCACCTTTGAGCCGTTCCCATAATTAACATGACATCCTTAACGAGTTATGGCAAATAAGATACGGAGAGAAGCTAGATGTATGAAATGCTGAGTCCAACAAACTAATGCGTCTTCTTGAAGCAACGACCTCTTTTGTTCACGTGACACCCCCCCCCCCCCCCCCCCACCTCCCATCCACGCACCAACAAGTCATAAAATTAAGTCAGCCTATGGTCAGTCAGCACTTTTAAAAACCTTGCCAAGACATTAATGGATACAAAAGCTAAGCATAAAAGACGATATTCAAAATGTTTGAATAATGTGGCTTTCAGAGATGCAAACACTGGGAGGCCTTTGTTTAAAAATGGAGGGCCCTCTCTGTACGACCCTTGCACATTTATTCACACACACATGGCGACATCGTAGACTCTCACTATTGACGCAAGGCACTTTGTCATCGAGGACTCGGGCCAGCACCAGAGTTGAGTCTACAGAAAATCTCTTTATTTGACCCCTTGACGTCCACCTTATGTTGGACTCTGATCATTCCATTTTCTAACTCTTGAACTTTTGTTAAGCTTAACAGTACATTTGTATGTGAGTTTTAGGAGTGTGTTTTGGTTACTTAATATCAACAGATCATTTTCCACACTGACATATTTTGAGCCTCAAATTCCAAAGGACAGTTTTGCCCAAGTATGAAAAATAAATAAAACGGGGACATTGTTTTTGGTAGCATTTTTTATTTATTTTTTTTGGACGGGGATACAATACATTTATATTTCTGTATTTTTAGATTTATTATAAACTTGCAAAATTATTTTAAAAAGGCTGATAAAAGAGTGGAAATATGAACGAAAATTCATGAAAAATTGGGAAATACCCAAAAGTCAATTATTTAACCTGGCACCTGAGGGGGTCAGAAATATTTTAAGGGGGGCAGTGCCCCCGCCTCTCCCCCTCTAGCTCCACCAGTGATTCTGTGTTAATTATCAATGATTAGCGGTGATTTAAAACCAAACTCTTAAATCCCTTTACAGTCTCTTCTTTCCCCAAAATATAAAACCACTGTGTCAATAGTCATAATAATTTTCAAACGTAAAATCATATTACAAGGTGGGCAAACATTCCCACTCAGCTGAGTGACAATTCATTACATTTTAATGAGATGCAACCAAATCATTGTCGAACAAAGCACTCTTTTCTCCATTATTCTTCAATTTATAGTCTTCGGTCTCAAGTGTCCGGATCGACGAGACAACATGCCTTCTCACACAATCGAGAGAAGTAGTAGATACGTTACAATGTCAGCTCAAATATTAAATCAAAATTGTAAGTGCAGTGATCCCTCGCTACTTCGCGTTTCGTTCATCACGGCTTCGCTACATCGCGGATTTTTTTTTCCATATTAAAAAAACATTTAAAAGTCAAAATAAAACTTCTAAATTGAGCAAACATGCATCTAACCTTTAGGACAATGTAGTATTGCTCCAAATGTTCGTTTACATTCCTTTAGAAGTCCGTTAGCACGATCGCGAATTAGCATCTTTCCGCTAACTCATTAGCCTGCCCAGTACTTCATGTTGGTGACCGTACTTCGCGGATTTCACTTATCTCTGGTGATTTTTGGAACCAACTATCCGCGATAAACGAAAATTACTGTATCTTTAAAAATCACTGTATCTTTAATATCAACACAGGCATCATTGTGTTGTTTTTCCAAGCCTTTTATACGAGGTTGAGGGCATTTCTCCAGGGAGAATTCCGGCGAGCGTATGACAGCATGCTTACATCCACACGCCTTCTGGCAACACGCTGCACACATGAGCGCGCCGAGCATAAGTTGACCCAATTTTAAGTGCATCTATTCACAGTGACAATACGCCATCGCGGCTGGAAACATTCTATTCATGCTCATCAGACAAGGGGGATGATGTGCAAGGTGCGCGCTTGCCCAAAAATGTGTTTGTTTGGCAGACGGTGTGACATAAAATGATGACATCGTTGACAACGAGAAGGAGGGGGGAAGTGTTTAGGCTACGCGACATGTCGGCGAATCACTGCGAA
Source organism: Syngnathus scovelli (assembly GCF_024217435.2). NCBI lineage: Eukaryota > Metazoa > Chordata > Actinopteri > Syngnathiformes > Syngnathidae > Syngnathus > Syngnathus scovelli. Next base: position 3,857,210 of record NC_090855.1, read on the forward strand.
CCCCATCTGCGTTCTATCGTGATTCTTGCCAGGAAGAGGCTCTCGTTTAGTACTCGTCAATCATGAAGTGGTGATTATTACCGGTAGAGTCACACAAACCATTCCGGGATGCTCATTTTCTCTCTCTCTCTTTCTCTCTCTGTTTTTTTTTAATTTTATTTTAAATATACATAAGGTTTCTGGTCTTGGGTCAACAGTTTTAACTTTGAAAGTGTATGTTGTCCGAACGTACTGCCAAGTCATTTTAACGTACGGTAATCCCTCGTTTATCGCGGATAGTTGGTTCCAAAAATCACCCGAGATAAGTGAAATCCGCGATGTACGGTCACCAACAAGAAGTACTGAGCAGGCTAACAAGTTAGCGGAAAGATGCTAATTCGCGATCGTGACTTTTAAAGGAATGTAAACGAACATTTAGAGCAATACTATATTGTCCAAAGGGTTAAACAAATGTTTCCTCAATTTAGAAGTTTTATTTTGACTTTTAAATGTTTTTTTTTTTATTTGGAAAAAAATCCGCGATGTAGTGAAGCCGTGATAAACGAAACGCGAAGTAGCGAGGGATCACTGTATTTGGTAAAACTGTTCAAATGTATTGGTAAAACGTAAGCTAAATGCTAAAAACATAGCATTTCCTATCTTTAATTTTTGGCATTAATTTAATGATGCAGAAAACAACATCTAATAGTCATTCAATATTAGCAGCATTTTTTTGAAAAGATGTTTCCTTGGTTAATTTTCACTGTTGGTCCACATGCTTAGTTTTAGTCTTTAGCCTACGACCAAAACATCAAAATGACTTAGCAGTACTTTCAAACAAAATATAGTCGAAACTGTTTACTCCACATAGATTGCTAGATCTCAAATCAAAAGTTTGGAGTTAGACAAATGCAAACTTTGTTTAATATGACATCATCAATGCTTAAAGGGTGTACTACCTAATGTCACAGGAATCAGCCTGAGGATATTCTGTATTTGTTTTTGGTCATTCCCCCCCCTCTTCGAAGCAACGTCACAATGATATCATCACAGCGCAACACAGACCTGTGGTCACCACCACCACCACCACCACACACTCTCCATCACTCTTCGCCTCCTCTCGACCGCTCTGAATCACACGTTGGCGTGCGCTGAGCTGCAGAGTAACAAGATGCTTCGAGCCAGCCACAGCGGTTATTGTTGGCAGTGGCGGTGAGCCCAAACGAGAGCGCGCTAAGAAAAGCGTGACGCCATACACAGCAAGGGGGGAAGGCCCAGTAGCCATTCTTAGCCGAGTATATTCTCATCCAGCTTGCTTCCAAGGAGCCTCCAAAATCAAACACCACTGAGATTGCAAAAAAAAATCTGACACTTGAAACCTGTGAACTTGTTTTTGTGATGCCAACAAAGAAGGAAAGATTCAATATAGAACCTGATTTTTTTTTTTTTTTTACACTGACAGCTCAACTGTCTTCAACCTTAGACGTTCCACTACAGTGACCTATTTATGAACCGTTAGTGAAGCATGACACATACTGACCGGATTTTAACCCTTGAATAAAATTCCAGTGTATAATAATTTTCAGTTTGTGATGTCAGCTAAAAGGCTTGATGAAAAGTGGGCCAATGACTGTGTTCCTCCCATGCATGTCTGATTCAACCTATGGGGAGAAAATGTCACCTCTGGCAGTAGTACACTTGTCCTCATTCGGGTCACGGGTGAACTGGTGCTTATCCCACTCTTTACTGGTTGCCAACCAATCACAGCGCATATATAGAAAAGCAATTATTGATGCTCATATTTAAATGTACGGATAATTTAAAGCAAACTTGAATTCTTGGTGGGCCACATTCATGTTCTAGTTGGCTTGGAGACGGTTACGGAAGTGAAACCACAAACGTTTAAAGGGGAAGTTGAGTCAAAAGCAAGATTTACAACACGGTATTCTGATTAATATTTCATTTGTAGAGTTAAGCGTGATTTTTTTTCTCTCTCTGCCAGCAAAAAGCGCATTTACAACATGCAAGCCCAAGAGTCAAACCCGGAACCGCTGAACTGTGAGGCAGTCCGCTATGCTGCTTTATCAAATTTAACTCTCAATGCATGCACATACATGCTTTTTTTTTTTTTTTGCAATCCAAAGCGTCAGGAAGCTGATTAATGGGGCCATGCGTCCTGTCTTGCATGCATAATTATGTAACTAGCTTGGCATGGAGGATTGCAGCCATAGGCCAGTCAAAATGTCCGTCATTCTCAGTGACTAATCAGCCCGCTCGTAGGGGTGCGTTTGGAAGATAAACACAGGCGAAGACACTCGTGTTGTTGATGTTACGCAGACATGACTGCGGCTGCAGCTGTTGCCTGAGACAAGTGTTACATAAAGCCGCAAATGTCAAATTCTCATCGGCGTGCGTCAAATGTGCACGTACAACGTTCAGTCAATTGCGCTAAATAAACTCGAATAGCTGCATCTCGTCTTTTTTAAAAGCCATGTCTGACGCAAAGGAATGCAAAAAAAGCGCACCTTATGCGATCGGATGCGTTGATAGACGCAAACAAGACTACTTCTGCTTTTAAAAATATTTCAACATGCAAAAGAAATTGAAAAAAGGGAAATAAATGAAGGCAATCACCTGGTGACGTAATCCCCCACCTTGGTGTTAGTTCAAAATCATAGTTAATAGAAGCGCCTCCGTCCGTCTCTTCTCTCCTATCGGCTGCCCGCGCTCCAGTCGAGCGATGATGGTTTTGCCCCCCCTCTCTCCCAGGATGCTGGAGAGAAAGCAGTCCGCTGATTGGCTGTCCTGACCCCGCGACGAGCTCCTGTCGCTCGCGCTCGGTGCTGTGCCTAACAATAACAACAGCAACCAAACCACGTTTCGTGCACAAACATTTATAAGAAATATTTTTTCTTTTCTCAACCTAGAGAAGGTGGAGAGACAATTTACTATTTAAAGATCTTTGTGAAAGATGGTACACAGGAACCGGATTCTCCTTAAAGGCTGTTACACAACCAATGTGCGCCTAATAGCTGAACTGGGATGGACATTATATAACCTTGTAGCCATAATGTAAACCACTTCACCAAAAGATTTGAGGAGAAGACAAATCACACAAGTGCATGACAAAAAAAAAAAAAAAAAATTAAGCCTACGGCTATGGACAAACGTACATGGAGAAAAGGTAAATTCCTCAGAGGAGGAAGAAAAGGAAAAATCTGTCCAGACTGGCATTGCCTCATTTTGTCTATTCCGATTGTGGTTTGGAGTGTATTCTCCACATGTTTAAACGCTCAAGGAAACAAAATGAAATCAGTGCTTGACAATCAAAATTCAGATTAAGCCATGTATTTTATTAAATTGAAATTATATCAATGTGATCACAGTTTGTGATTTATTTATCGTTTATACTATTAATATATTATTTTATGGTCGATGTCAATTTTTACTAGTTACTGTATTCTGTCAGAGGCACTATTTTGGCCAAGGTTAGCACTTTTGCTTTTAGTCCACTAGAGGGCACTATTTATAACGAGGAGACGTTTTCTGACTAAATTAAGCATTTCTTCTCAGGCATTTTGTGTCACATTTATTATGTACAGGCACTAATTAATGTACGTATGCTAATTGAGACCTAGAGGCTCAAAACTAAGTATGCAGGGCCCCCAAATGAGGTCTGCCAAAGAGTTTGACTTTTATGTATATTACATGAAATAGCATTTCTCACTGGTACACAAAAATATTTTGAAATATTTAATAGGATGCAGCAAGTTCTAGAAATTCCCTAAATGTAGGATTCTGGTCACATAGGCTCAAGCACGAGCAAATAAGGATAAGAAAATAATTGTTCTTAATTCTGAAATGAAGTTACTAATACAATTAAATACTCTTCTCCCACTAGAACGTGCCTTATTTTCTACACATGAATCTATTTTACCATACAAGGTTGTTGCTTTGGCCCGCAGATAAAATTACATGATTTAAGCGTGACTGCCCTGTACTTGGAACAGGTTTGGTTTGGAAAATAAATAAAAAGCGCTCCAGATGCCAAAAACATCCACTCGACTGAGATTAATGGCACAGACGCCGACATTGAAGATGGACCACCATATAACATGAAAAACTTGTAATTCAACGTAACAAAAGACAAAGTGGAGTTAAGTATACAAAAAAAAAGAGGAGAGTCTATTTTGAAAGCGGTGGTGTCATATTGAGGATGTCCTCATTTGCACCAATGGCTCCATGGTAACTCATTTTAACGAGGTGTCCCTGAGCACGACATATAATCCCAGTGCACGACTGACTGTTACGTGTCATCGGGAGTCATCACCAAGCTTCCGAGGGGATCCTGCACCTCTGGAACGCTTTCCGCTGATTTGACGCTTTCACTCTGCAATTCATCGCCGGCATCAGGCTTCCAGGTTCTTGAGGTGCTCGTACCGCTTTCTCCTTTTTGGGACATTTTCAATGTGAAATAACTCAGGAGAATCAACATAAATAGAAATATGGGATAAAATGAAATAAAACAGCTGCACAAGATGGATGAAAAACACTCACGCTCTTTCTCTGTTGAATTCTGTGTGTCATGATGGAAGGTGTTTTCCTTTTCTGAAGGTTTCTTGGTGTTTTCCATCTAGATTATAAATCAAATTTATTTATATAGCCCTTAATTACAGAAAGGTCTCAAAAGAATTAAAGCTTGCAAAAAAGTCGCAGTGTATTTTCTTACCTCGGTGCAGATGGGTTCTGGCAGTCTGTTGGAAATTGGTCCTTTATCATCGGGATTGCAGGAACTATTGAAATAAACACAACATTCAACCTTGGCAGTTTGTACTGGCACAATAGGAGCAGTCGGGTTGTTGTTACCTTGCTCGGGGAATATGGGTTGGCTCGCAATCCGTAGAGCGCAAGGAATTCTTAAGCATAGAAATGTGCATTAAAAGACAACAATAGATGTAATTGAGAGGGAGCAAGCATGAATTGTCACCTGTGAAACTTTTATTATTTGTAGGTTGTGTGAATTTCCCACATCGATGTCTCCGCTTTTGGTTTCTTTTTGACGCTGGAGCTTTATGTACTCATACGTGCTTAGTCCTTTACACACTGTAGAAAAGACAGTTGAAAATCTTAATAGGTAGAGAATTTTGTTACATGAAAAGTTTACCTCATGATATAATCTCTTGATTTAAATACCTTTCACCATGAGCTAATGCTAAGGTCGTTAGCATCTAAGTTTTACTTATAACTTTAGTAAGTTACTTTTTTTTATATAATAGGCATGAAGTTATTGACACAGAATCTTTTAAATTCACTTTTAAATGCACCAAAACAGAACACTTATAAAATCCTTGGCAAGTAAGCAGCCATATATCATCCTTTAGCCAATGCTAAGGAAGTTAGCATTTACGCGCAATACCTTTAGTATGCTACTTCCTATGGTCTTTTGTGCGTGTTTTTGGAACAAAACTTTATCAGAGCCCCAAATTCACTATAAATTTTAATATGTGTTATTAATACCGCTGCTTTAACGAGCTATGTGACTTACAGAGGTAGAAATGGAAACAGAGAAGGTGCCAGAGAAGCACCAGGCAAGCCAGACTCAGCATGGCTGTAACAAAGGCCACTATGAGGAGACCGGCTGAACTAGTCTTTATGGGGGCTGCCGGTAAAAACACCAGCCAGGTGTCATTTGCCATCACACCTGCAGAATGGTGGACACACAAACACACTTGAATGAAGAATTATCATAACAAACAATCCTTTATCCAAAAGAGCGATGACTCACCGTGAAATTGAGGGCTGGTTCGTAGGGCGTTTGGATCAAGATAGTGTTGGATGAATATAAACAAGACGACAGCGACCAGCAGGCCCGTGCCGACCGCTGCAGAAATCACGGCTGCAAAGAAGTACCTGAAAGCAACACGGCTGTGCTCATAATTGGACGAATTAACATCAGAGCTCAAATTCTAGTATCGCTGGACTTACCCGTAGTTTCTGCCACCCACACAGTTGTTCAACCATTTGCAGTGGTGATCAAAATCCGACACACACTTGTTGCAAATGCTACAATGTTTCACTTTGGGCCCGCTGAAGAAATGAAACATCCAACATTACATTTCTTAAAAATATAGTTTGTCTAGCTAGCATACGTACACTTTAACTTCACACAGATAACAGTGAAAGTCCTGGATGACATGAAGTTGCACCGTCCGGTCAAAAAGCGGCATCGGTCCGGTGTAGGTTTTTTTGGCCCTCACGCTGGCATCTGCTGGATCTATGCTAACGGCGGCAATGTGGCTGAGCAAGTGCACAAGGAAGGCCAAACCTGTAAACTAGATGCCGCTAGCGTTAAGGGAAAGTGCTCGGATCAGACAAAAACAGCGCTGTTTCTACTCCATTTAGTTTTCATAGAGTCACATACAAGTAGAAGATTCATGTTTGTAACAGAGGCTCATACAAACCCCCCCCACACAAGAAAAACCTTGTTTGGTTGGGAATGCTAATTTGTTAGCTTGCGCGCCATCTGAGGGAGCGTTAAAGATACGGTGTAGAGCACATGGTTCCAAGGTAGAGGTAGGAGAGGGATGAACATTCCAAAGGCCACCACGGCGAGGTAGTTGTACAATAGCCAGGCAACGACTTGGAAGATCTGAGGGGGCCACGTCCAACCGTTCGCCCGCGGGGTCTTCTCCGAGACCAGCTCGTTTCGACTGCTGCCGTGCATGGGGGCGGTTCGCCTTAGTTTTCCACTGAGGACGTTCATCTAGAAGACATTAGATGCAAATCATTTATTAGATCCAAATTGCACTGATCACCAAATGTCATGAACAGGACCTTGAAAATAAAATTTGCTTTGCAAACTCTGAAAAATTCAACAGAATATCAAACAAAAATGAAACCCTTTCTAGAAGAGTCCACTATATACAACTATTCCTAGCTTTTCTAAAAAAATAAACTTACAACAGCGAACTTTAATCTATTTTGGTCTTTTTACTGTCATGTTAAAATGCTTTGAATAAAAAGATGAAATCAAGGCTGAAATAACAAAAGTCTTTAAGTCATTAGTGGTTATGGAGTCTAAAAAAAAAATCTCACACAAGCTACATCCCTTTCTTTGAGTCATCTGACTCACATGTTTTGCTCTTGGCCCTTTATGTTTTTTTTTAAATGTTCTATTCTTTTTTTCCGTATGTGACTATTGACTTGCATTTTTAAACTCAGTGACCTAAATAGACTGTTTGATCGCCGCTTTTGCAGCGTCAAATGATAAAGAAAACACGTTGCGAGTTTGCCATACATATTAAATTTACGCTATGAAACATAGAAAAGTCTCGCGGGTAAAATATCTATACCGTAAAATGCATTTAAATCAGAATGACTTACTTTTGTTGCAGGGTTTATATCAGCCTCTAAATCGATTTGAGATCAAAACATTGCACACGGCGATTTCCAGAGAGCGATTCATTTTCACTGTGTCGTCACGCTAATGGCGCCGCTAAGTAAGGCAACATGGAAGACGTGAAAACAGGAAAGATAAAAGCGACTCTGCTGACGTTGTTGTCTGGACCTAAGAAAAGATGTTGCTTGGACTTTTAACTTGAAGAAACAGTTTGCTCAGCGGCGCTCGGATGCGCCATGGCAACTGCTGCGCATGCGCACTTTACGCAAGCCCACGACCTGCTTGTGTTGCGTTCACGACCTTCAGTCACAAACCACCCAAACGATCGGATTTAACAAAGTCATGATCAATTTTGATCGACAATGTCTGAAATGTCCAATATTGAATTTTATAATACTGTGTTTTACATTAATCTTATTTTCACTTTGTGTTTTGCATATTGAGCGCTTCCCACATTCATAATACCGATTATACAGCAGTACATGAAACCACACATATTTATAAATACATGTGCAAACATTTATTTTTACTGTTGCACTCGTACAAAATAAAAAACAACATACAAATAAAAATTAAACAATCTGTACAAATCACATTCTTTAGAAGAGGTCACGGGCGTGCGTCGTCGCCACAGTACTGAACCGATCCAACGTCACAGTGACGGGCGATGTCGATGCCGGTGAAGAATGAAATGATTTGGTCAGTTATTGGCTGGGCTCTCTGACTCTGGCGACTGGAGGAACTCGTAGGGATCGTGAACCATTTCCGATTGTGATGGGCTCCCTGTCGATCAAGCAAAACCGTTTAGTTGAGAGTCGAGACGATACGTCGCCATTGTCAAGACTCAACTACCCAAGTGGTGTTGATCCCTCTCGGAGGCGTTGGAGAGGGACGACAGGTTGGAAGAAGGCCTGGAGCCGACTCGGTCCACCTGAGCCTCCTGAAACTCCTGCAGAAGCTTGTCGGCATCATCAAAGTTTTGCTGGCTTTCTTCGTTTCCTGGCTCCTTCTTCACACCTTTACCTGGTACATAGACAAAATTTTATGTCTTAATACGCTACATTTATGTGAGCTGGATAAATATACCTAATGTGTTGAGCATGGAGATGTCAAGAGACATGTCAGGGTAGTTCTTCAAAGACATGAAGTCCAACACTGAACTGCTTTCTCCAAGACCAGCACCATCCACCATCTAAACACAAAACCGACAACCCGAGTCAAAGCATGGTTGGACTTCAATGAAGCCCTCAAGTAACCCACCTGCATGTCGCAGAGGCCCGTCTTAGTTTCGTCCGGTTTCAGCAGCAGGTTCCTCTTCTGAGGAATTAGCATGGGGGGTCACAATTGGCGTACATCTACGTGTAATGATGTAGCGAGCGGCGTACCTGTCGGATCTGATTGGCAGCTTTTGTGTGATCGCTTCCTGTCATCTTATCCAGAATTTCATCCACCCAAAGCTTGGTGGCATTTCCACATCCTTTCACAAAGTCCAGTATGCTTGAAATGGGTGATAGGACATGATCTTAAATTGGTGACACTTTATCAGAGTATGTCACTAATAGCGAAAACTCTCCATGTCTACCTCAGAGCACATTGCACCCCCGTTTCATCTCCATACGCCGAGCACAGCAAGTCCGACTCCTCGGGGAGCAGGTCTGGAAAGACCGAGTTCTTCTGAAGGCTCTGAATGTTGTAGGCACTACTCAGGAAAGTCACTGCAAAAAAAAAAAAAAAAAAAAAACAAGGGCGGGATTTCTAAGATGTTAAGAAATTCACAAGCAAGCATTTTAATATGTACCTTTGTGTCTCCTGTCATCTTTGAAGCCCAGCGTTGTTAATCCAGGAAGGAGCTTATTTGACAGTGAACTCAAGTCCACTTTATGAGTCTCCTCTTCTGCAAAAATGAGTGAGAGTATTATTTAGGTCAATTTCATTTCCCAATTTTTAAATAAAAAAATGTGTATGTTTTACCACAAGCCACAATGTAGTAATTTGTATATTTATGTTTGAAATTATGTCAATTTTTTTAATCACCCTGCATAACAAGAACTTGGGGTATCAAACCTTCTGCCTCGGGATCGAGCTGATTGACGACAGTGTACACAAGAGAAGTGTCGGACTCTTTCTGCAAGTAGCCGATCTAAAAAATAAATAAATAAATAAATAAAAACGATGAGCAAGCTGTATCAGCGTAAATAGCGCTGAGGCACAGGAAACATATTGATCATGCAAAGTACAGCACCTTGGAGTTCGGCATGTATCTGTTGATGCGATCTCGGGCTTCGTCGGCCGAATGTTCCACCAGAGCGAGAACGTGTTCCTCCGCTGTGCTGTCAGTCAGGCTGCAGGCGTTCCCCTCTGGCTCGAAAAGATAGCTGAAACCAGAGAAGGAAGGAAGTGAATTGTTGGGTTCCTTCAGCAGACAAGTAAATAAATCAAAATAAAATAAAAGGTGACTTACTTCATGTCTTTCACGGGTTGTTTCTTTGACTTTCTGGCCGATTCCACTGGGATAGGAGTGACCTCCGTTGGAGGTAAATCAGCCGCGAGTTCTTCGTCTCCTAAAATGGCTGCCATGTCTTGCATGAAAGACATGCTGCGCTTCAAAACCAACAGGCGATCCTGTCGACAAGAATTGAAGACGTCACATCTGAAAATTACATTCTCGTGTATAGTATGCAAGCAATTTGAAAAACATTTGCAAACTTTAGTACAAATTAAAATGTACTATAAAATTCGACCTCCTCTGAACTTGAAGCAGGATGTTCTCCGATCAAATGAGCCATGAAGCACCTTACCTTGCTCATCATCTTAAACCCGGTATGGAGAAGTTTCTTGGCCGCCTTATAGTAGACCGTCTCCGGGCGATTGTAAACCATAGCGTTGTCGCACATCAGCTTAAAGTCAGCCTAAAGAACAAAACAAATTAAAACAGACAAAACGTTATTCCAACGTGCTACTTTTTATCCCAATTTTGAGCAGTGGCTTCTACTCACCTTGAATTCTGTCACCGTGTTGTACTCATTATTTGAGATCTTGTCTTTCATGGTGCTGAAGTCCATCGGGTGTTTGATGATCATGGAGTAATTGGGAGCAATCGCATCAGTTACTGGGAAGGCAAAGAAACCATGGGCATCTTTTCTGTGAGGACAAGACATAGACATGGTTAGGGTGGTCGTACCCAGATTGGTTTTTGATTGACAGTAGTGCTTTCAATTTTTTGTCCTCACCTTTGTAGCTGGCGGAGGAAGTGCTCAAGTAACAGCTGCCGGGGAGTTGACTCGTTCTCTGTATTGGGGGGAAACAAAAAAAAAAATAGCAATTTTGTGGCATATTTTGATCGTAATAATGGCGATAATTTTATTTGGTCCTTGCCATGTTGTGTTCGACACGCTCGCACGGGTCTTTCTCCCTGCTGCTCAACATCGACCTTCACACTGGGGTGAAATTCCTCAAACTCAGACTCACTCTCAAACTTCTCCTTCTTCCTTTTCTTCTCTTCTGGCTGATTGATGACATCATTTGTGTGATTATCAGACTTCGAACATGAATTTTGACTCAATTTATAGGTTGAAATTGAGATTCCTCACCTCTATTTTGATACTCATAGTTTTGGATATCGTGAAAGGTTCGACGGGGACGCCGGTGCTGACCGCGGTGGCAGGTGCTGCCTCGGATTCATTCTGCTCTCGCTCTCTTTTCTTTCTCTTTTCCTCCTGTCAGATGATAATCAGTATTTGTAAATGAACCCAAGAAATGCTTGAATTTGACAATGAAATGTAGGCTGACCTTTCTTCGTTTTCTCTCTTCGTCGTCCACATATTTGTCCTTATCAGATTTTTTCTTCTTCTTCTTCTTTTTCTCTTTGTGGCGTTCGTGATCTGATCTGTCGTCATAGTAGCTGGAGTCATGGCCCGAACCCGAGAGTTCTGTCACTTCGCTGCCACCTACTTTCAGCACGAGCTTCAGTGGCTTCTCCAATGCCTTGTCTTCAAAGTCTGAAACAAATAAATTAGAAGACATTTTCATTTGCTGAGCATGTGGATGTATTTTAGATGTTTTATCTCGTGCTGAAAATTGACATAGGGCAATTGGAATAGTCTGGTGAATGTTTTTACTTTACTTAATATCATGCTATTTCATATAATAATTGGGTAAAAAAGAATCATACGAGCTTCTCGCTGCATCTGATGGGACAAACTGCAAGTCGCAACTTCTATGTCATAAATTGTACTGCTGTGTAATTAACAAAACAGTTGTGTAATGAATGATAGATATTAAAAGCCTTTTCAATTATCGATCATGAATGAAAAACAAGATTAGCTGCCCTTACTAGCAAGCACTAGCAAGTACTACTAGCACAAAGATAGCAACAACAATAACAGAGTATCCATCGTTAACTGGCAAACTGTCATAAATGCATTCAATTACCATCAACTGTTCTCCACTCCGGTTTATGTTTCTTGTGTTTCTTCCCCATTTTGCAAAATTTACAGTTAAAACGTAGGTTTATTCAGTCTGTATCATGCGTTCTCGTTAGCATTGGGTTTAGCATTAACGGGGATGATAACCGGAAATGACGACAGGGGAATGTGTTTAGTATTTCCGGTTCAAAAAGCAGGGCGCCGGATTCGAAACTTTTGGACATCTCTTCGATAAAGTGTTAGTTTTGCTTCTATAAAGTACATTTCGGTATGTATAATTTTTTCATTAAGTTAAGTTTTGTTTTGGTTCTCAGCTACAACGACACTTAGCTGTCGTGCTAACGTATATAGCTAGCTACCGTAAAGTCGAGCCAACCGTAATCTACCATTTGTCAAAACTCGAAGTGGAAAATATCTTTCATTTGTCACGTTCAAAACAAACGAGTAGTCAAGAAAGCTGAAAATATTTTGTTCATTTGCTCATCAGGAATGGAAATCAACGATATGGATGTGGAAAACAAAAGAACAATTGATGTCGAGGTCCACGTTAAATCCCGAAGGTATGGCCCATACATGAATTTAATTGACATGACTAGATCCAAATATTATTATTGGTAGTAGTGTGCTTGTTTTTCTTTGCTATAATAACCATAGAACCCTTTTTTTCCATGTATCTTGATATTATAGCACAGCTAAAATGCCTGAGGTGAGGATGCATGTCCAGGCTCTTCTAAATCGCCACAACATGGTATTTGGAAACTTCAAGTGGACAGAGTTTGATGAAGGCTTCCTGCACACTCATGTAGAATCTGTGGCTATTGTTGATCAAGAAGATATGCCATCACAGGTAGTTAGTTTACTAGAGATCAATGGTTATTTTATGTTAATCTTTTGTCATTCCCGCCTCTCCGGAATCAGCTCCTGGATATGACGAGCTGCACAATTTCCTTCCATATCTTCACCCTGATTGAGGATGGGCCTAGTACACTCAGTTTAGAGGAGGATGAGGAGCTCTCAGCGGCTACCCACTGGTTGCTTCCAGCAGGTGATGCTTCAAACAACAAGGAATATTTAGGAATAATCATTAAGATTGTATTATTGCCAGTGTTAATGTTCTGTTGTATTTTCGTTATTTAAGAACACTATTTATATACTATACTTGAATAGAGGCAAAATGAAAACAAGGCAGTTTACATGTGTAAAATGACTGCTCTTATATAGCCATAAAGTTCACATAATTAGAACATTAAATTGTAATTTTCCTAATTGTTTCTTGCCAGCTGATTTCCATGGTATATGGGAGAGTCTCGTATATGACAATGGAGTCAAAACTAAGGTAAAACTATTTTTTCACTTGGTTAATGATGTCAAATCACTCATCTGTGACATTACATGAACATTTACATGAGAACAAAATGCTGACCCTGGTTCTCCTCCAGCTACTAGATTATGTCACAACAACAATTTACTTCTCGGACAAAAACGTGGACAGCAACTTGATTTCGTGGAATCGTGTCGTGCTGCTCCACGGTAAGAAGTTCAGGAACAATATTATTGTCAGGATTTTTTTTTATCACGGATGTCAGGAATTTTGTTTGTTCACATATCCAGGGCCCCCAGGCACCGGGAAAACATCCTTGTGCAAAGCTCTTGCCCAGAAACTGTCAATCCGACTGTCAAGCCGGTGAGAAGACCGTATAATTAAACGCACCTCGCCTTCAAATGCAACTGCTCTTTTTATTTCTTCCCTCTCCATGCAGATACACATATGGACAGTTTATTGAGATAAACAGCCACAGCTTATTTTCAAAGTGGTTCTCTGAGGTAAAAGCGCCTTTTTGAGGTTTCTGTGGTACCAATCAAATTTGGTCACTAATCCCATGTCTGTATTGCAGAGTGGAAAACTGGTCACAAAGATGTTTCAGAAGATTCAACAGCTTATTGATGACAAAGATGCTCTTGTGTTTGTCCTCATTGATGAGGTAAATAAAACAAATCTATTAGTCTGTCTCACAGTTTTAACTTTGTCAAAAGTTCTGATGTCAGAACTAGAGTATAAAAAAATAAGTTGACATGTTAGACATGTTTTTTTTTTCAGCTAACTTTGGGTAACAGGCAGGCACTGGCGGAGCTAGGGGGGGGCACAGGGGTAATGGACCCCCCTGAAATATGTTTGATACCAGGCCAGTTAATTTTTGTCTTGTGTCGCTGATGTTAGGTGGAGAGTCTGACAGCAGCGAGGAACGCCTGCCAGGCCGGAACGGAACCATCTGACGCCATCCGCGTGGTCAACGCTGTCCTAACTCAGCTGGACCAAATCAAACAGTTGGAAAAATTCACCCACTATTTCACATTTTTTGTTTTTGTCATGTTCTGCATGTTGTTAACGTTCAGGTTCTTTTCTTAGACATTCCAACGTGGTGATCCTGACGACCTCCAACATAACGGAAAAAATCGACTTGGCCTTTGTAGACAGAGCGGACATCAAGCAGTACATCGGACCTCCATCTGAGAAGGGCATCTACAACATTTTTCTTTCCTGCCTTGAGGAGCTTATGAAGGTAAAGGTAGTAAATGAAAATGATCACATGCAAGTTCGCTTATTAATAAAGATTCCCCGATGTGTACAGTGTCAAATCATTTACCCACGGCAGCCCATCTTCACCATCTCGGAGATGGAGACCATGGGCTTTGCTAAGAGCAATCTATCTGAAAACAGCCTGACCCTGAGGAACATCGCCATGTGAGGACACATTCCTAGAATACATCAGCAGCCTGCTTTTCTTTGAAACATTTCATTTGGTTCTTTCCAGAAAAAGCAAAGGCCTGAGTGGAAGATCACTGAGAAAATTACCCTTTCTAGCTCATGCACTTTTCGTGAAGGTAAGCGTTGGAGGTTAACCCAAAAAAAACGCACAAGTAGAACTTAAGATGTTTCTTCATCGTGCTCTTTTCCCTCCAGTCACCAAGAGTGACCCTAGAAAAGTTTCTACAGGCCATGGACATGGCGGTGGATATGCAGAAGGAGGAAAGAGCTCACCTGGCAAATGGTGTCTGACACGCACCAACATTTTTTTCATGAGGCGTCATCAGGTAACCTGGTGCTGAATGTTTACACAAATTAATTCAGCCACAGAAAGTTATTGTTATAAATGCTGTCTGTGGATTTTGTATTGTATTTTCAGTTGCTATGTGGTTTAAGATGCCTGAGAGTTAGCCTCGTCTAATGACGGTTCCATTGTCAATAACATATTCCAAATTTGTTGTCTGTTGCTACCATAGTTGTAAAGTCAATATTTGTATGGAGAAAAAAAATGTATATATTTGAAATTCAAGAAAATGTTTGCTCGGCTGCACCGTGGCAACTGCTGCTTATGCAAAATCCACCCAAGTTGTCGACCTGTTCGTGTTGCGTTTACATCCTTCACAGTCACACACCACAATCGATTGTTCTCACCTAAAGAATCGGATTTAACAAAGTCATGATCAATTTTGATCGACACTGCCCGAGAGGTATTAACATGTTCAGTATTGAGGTCGCTCAGGTTTGTCTTTTGAATGAAATGTGGAATTCCACACTCCAAAGTAAAGCCATTTTACGTGACTACTTTTTCCTACTTTGTGTTTTGACAGCTTCCAACATTTCTAATGCTGATTATGAGGCAGTATATGAAACCACATATATTTAAATTACATGCAAATATTTGCATATTCGTGCAAACTACTTTCTGCACACTTTCAAAGCTGTTGCACATAAATAAAAAAAACTACTTTTACCGTTTGTGTACAACAGCCGCAGTTACATGTTTTAGTCACCAGATGGCGCCCTGATGCCACAACTCCATTTGATATGTTTCCCATAGAATTCTAGTGATTGATCAAATAGATGAAGGTGAGCAAGTTGTCGTGTGAAACATCTGCAGCAGAGACTTATCCAGACTTGCTCATGCAAGAAGGTTGTCAGAAGGAGTTCAGACAGTGTGACCCAGAGTGACATTCCGGGCTTGTCTGGCGCTTGCTGCCTCCTTAAACCAAACGCGCAACTGTCACTGAGGCTCCTGATACGTATCAGTCATAAGCAGTGTTTATATGAAGAGATCAGTGGTGGCATTGTTCATAGGAGCATGTCTCACATTCTGTGAATACTCGGCTTCTTTGCATGTCAGCTGCAGACACGAAACAATGGGCTCTTTGTTTGTCGGCCAGCAACTTTTTTTTTTTTCCCCCTTCACACAACTTCAAAGGTTCCTGCAAAAGGCAAAAGGAAAGTTCATATTTAATCCCCACAGCGTCACCTTAAAAACAACTTTGCACCAGTTGCCACAACTAAAAAACGATTGACACGGTGCATTACTAGCCAAAATGTGGCATTAGGATCAAACAGAGGGTTTTGTACTTTACTCATTGACGCATCACCAAGATTGGATTTAAAAAGAAATCTTAGATTGGATTCCCTCCAGTTCAAAAGTCCCTCATGTCACACACGCTTGTTAAGTGAGAAAAACGGAGGCGGTGGAGAAATACCGGAACGTCTCCAGTAAATAAAACCATAATTGCTCTGCATGAAAGTTGTGATCTTCACAAAGCTATCAAAAGTTAGTCAAGTGAAAGGAAAATAAGTCATTAGTATTGTTTCAAACTTTCTATTCCAATGACAGAGAAGCCCAAACAAAATCCAAAATGTGTTTTCGGAGCCTTTAAATACAAATATGTTATGCGAATATACATGTTAATATTTTTTATGTTAATTTTCAACCTTTTCAATAATTACAGTAAAAACATGGCAGGGTTTGATACTGATCTGATGATGTCCTCGACGTCCTTGATCAGTTTGGTTGTTTATTGAAATTTCCTGCTTCCGTTTCCTGGCTCCTCTCCTTGCATTGTGACATTTTCCCACCGCATGTTTGTGATCCTTTCAAGGAAAGTGTCTGATGTTGCCGAAGGAAAAGAGAGGCACGCGAGGAGGATGCAGCCTGCATCCCGTAAGCTAGAATATGTGAAGCAAAGGCAATAATTAGGCGAGGCAGAACGAGTGAAGATAGACATCAATGAGATATGCAAATTTTGACGCGCATATGCGAAGAACTTCCAATGATAGCGTTCAATAACATTCCAGGAAGTAGAATACGACTGCACATTAAGATAAAAAGGTCATGAGGTCATCAGCTAGCTCTGCACACATAGGACCGCCCCCTCATTTGAATATTTTTTCCTTCTGCATTGCATGACCAAAATTGCCCAAATAAAAAAAATAAAGCAATTAAATGAAAGCAAAAATAAAAACAATTGAAAAAATAAATTAAAAATATATAGAATACACATTAATGAAATATATAGAGCAAAATAAAAGTAAAAATAAATACAAAAAGATTTAAAAATATATAATTACAATAAAATTTTTATTTAATTAATATTTTCATGAGCGGTTCAGTTTTATTTTTTTCATCCAGGATAGTAGCCCTCGAGTACCGCAGTTGGACATCTCTGCTCTCAGGGGAAAACAGTTTATTGGCATTTGTAACCTTTTTTTTTTTTTAACTGAGAACCTCCTGCAACCATGTCCAATCATTTGGAATATACTCTGCAGTAGAGTGGTGTGTACGGAATACACATTAATAAGTTCATGCGGCGGGGGAAAAAAAAAAACAACGATGGCCCTTACATAGTCATAACATTAGGACGCGTGTGTTCTGCAGCCAGACTCCGTTTTAACACCCGCCAACAGAAACAAACCATAAAAGTGTGGAGCAGCTTTTGAAGTGCAGAACATTCAAAGTACAGCGAGTTCTTCCAGGTTCTCCTCGACAAACAGCAGTTTATCTTTAGCACATGTGCTGCACGCTCCTTAGACTCTAAAATTGTTTTAGTGCGCCATAATCAATCGTGGGGACGGAGGGGAAAAAAAAATCAGATCTGATCTTAGGCCAGTTTTGTTGTGCAAGTTCTACAGCTTGAATTGACGTTTAATGCTGCAAATGCATATTTGCAAAATGGAACTGAGCTTGGATGTTTTTCTTGATAAGAAACCAGCCGGTAGCCCAGACGGGAGATTGTTGTCAACGCTACCAAATTAGCCAATACTTGCCAGAAATTCCTGCATCTCGTTCAAAGTTGCTGCTCTTGGCTGCCTTTTTGACCCGTTTTCATCTTGACTTTTCATCCATTTTGAAAGAACGTCCAATTCTTGATATTGTCACTGTTGTGCCATATTTTTCCCACTTGATTATGACAACTGGAAAAAAAGCATTTAGTGGACAAGCATTTAATGCTTGTGTTTGTCACTGTACATACATGAACAAAGGAAAAAAATAATCTTATTATTCTAATTAATCTAATTAATTAAATATTTTTCGGACCAAGTGAAACTGGCAGTGTTTGTGAATTACCGGATGAATGGACATTATTCTATTTTCTATCCTAAATTTATTGAAATGTATTAACGCGAATTAATACACTTACAAAACAAGTTTAGTTCTAAATCCAGCTTGTCTGTATGATGCTCAGCAAAATTTACCATCCTTTTATTTTGTAGATGCACGCTTTTGTTTTTAAAGACTTAACCGGATGCACGTTACTGTTATGACGTCACACTTGACAAGCGCCGAGCGCGTCTGGTGGGTTTGTTCCACTTCCCAACCGCTGCACTTCCAGTCGGGCTGAGGTGAAATGAGAGGAGGGACGTCCTGCAAAAACGTCTCCCACCATCACTTTTGACGATTTCGCCGAGTTATTAATTAAAGCGCTCGGTACTTCCTCCATGAATCAAACATTTCATTGTTGGACTTTGGATAAAGTTGGAGTTCGGCCGCAGCACAATGTGACCCACGCTTGCTGAGACACTTCGGATTTACTCGGTATCGTTTTATTGATCCAGTGACGTGTGTTACAAGAATGGGAAAATTACAGTCCAAACACGGTAAGAATTTTTTTTTTTTAATGCATCATTTTAACAAAACGCTTTTAAAACATGGACTAAAAAACGATGTCTGTTTTGCATGATCCAAAGCGTGCAAGCGCAGGGAGAACCCAGAAGGTTAGTCCAATGGACAAGTGCATCAAGATTATTTTGCATTGATGCGATTTTGTTAATGCTGATTTTTTTTCTTTCAGGGGATAGTTTTGTTGTGAATGCTTTCCTCCGGAGAAGCATGGACGAGTCTGAGCGCTATGGAGGGATGGATCACAAGATGAAGAACATGCAGGTAGAGTGGATATTTAACATTTATATAATATGGTAGTTATAATTAAGTAAACATGAATAAAGTAATTAGCAAGACAGGTAAATCACATATGTTCTACAAACATTGTATTTTATGTTTTTGTTTCTATACATCAGTATTACATTTACCACTGTGATGTTTAAAAAAAAAAAAAAATCCAAGAAGAAATAATTTTACTATCAGACATTTGTCTAATCTAAACATGTCACACTAGAGTAAATTGTATTTCTAATTTTTAATCCGTTAAGGCATGAGTCTAGTAGTTTTCCAATAAGTTTTCCAAACTTAGGGTTGTGGTCCAAATTAGGTGACATTTTTTTTGGGAACAATGATTATTTTTAATTGATATTTGTTGTAAATCCTTGTCCTCAATGTTCTTTTATTAGTTTCTCAATGCATTTGTCGACTTTTGGCTCTAAAATTTCAAGTTTGGGAGTTTTTAAAAAAAATGCCAGCTTTGTGTGTGTCTGTGTGTGTGAGTTGATGCTTGTGCATTTGCTGATGTGATGAGTGTGTCAGGCACTTCAAAGTTGTCTGCTCAAAACCGTGTCACCCCCCCCCCCCCCCCCCCTGTAAGAGGAGATGAGCACTTCTTGACTCTTAAAGGAGGAGGCAAAGTGTATTGACGACCATGCGTGAAGACCCGTGCCAAGTGTCTTGTTATTCTTTCAGACCCCCCCCCCACACACACACACACACACTATCACAGTAGTGTGTAACATTTACTCTTGTGGCTGCTGGCATCATGCCCACCCCGCTAATCAGCAGCATCACATGACATCATTTTTTTTTTTTTTGAGCTACCCGCAAATTGTGACTCAGTGAGGGTGGGTGGTTGTAATAGTACAAAAGTCATAGATTAAATCAGGTTATTATCCGCCCACTGGTACAAATTAAAGGGGCGCAGGAGTTCACACTCGCCCTGGAGGGAAATCACCAAAGGTGCTTTCCAAATATCTCTCCATACTTCACAACAACTTTAATAGGTGCAAGTGAGAAGACATGGCTGAGTTTGTCATCATATACGTGTGACCGCATGTACCATAGTGTCGGTGGTAAAGTAAGAATAATCTTTTTTCCGTGCGTTCATTCCCCTACTTTCGACCACATCTGCATATTCAGCCCCTTTTCCATCGTGTCAGCTGTCGCAATTTTCACAAAAAAAAAATGTCCCTCACATGATTGTGTTGTCTATGAAGAACATTGAGTGAAAAAATGGCTCTGCCTGCTCATACGTTATATTCATGTTGGAAATGAGGCTACAGTTGAAGTTTATTGATGTTAAGAAGTCCTCGGGGTGTTTTTAAGTCCCAACGCAGCTCAGTTGAGAATTTATCTAGCGTAGCAAGTTTGGTGGCGCATATTTTCAAATTGAAAGGATCAGACAGTGTCGTGTTTTGGCGATGCGATTCTTAGATTAAACGTCGGTGGCTTTAGTTTTAATTCAGGGCGAATTTAAGCAGCCTGAGGAGAATAAGCGGTAGAAAAAAATTTAATTTAAGAAAAAAAAAATCTATGATTATATTTATTGATTTGCAAAGCTTTGGATTTTTTTTTTAATATAATCAAATGCCATCGCTAATAGTGAAACGTAGAAATAATCACAGAACTTTGGTGACAAAAGTATTGGGACACGGCTAATTTCTTTGAATGTGAGTTTGCTTTTGCATATCGTTCCTCACATTTCACATCTGTTGGGTTCAGCTCCTCTTTCAGCTCCTCAGAAGACCAAAAGAAAAGTCTTGTGAGGCGTATTTGGAATCAAAATGAAATTAAAATCTGTGACATTTGACTTCAGAGGTTCCACTGTGGGGGAAAAATGGACTTGTGGTGTTTTTTATGGATTGAACGCTCGCTGGACTTAAATTGGCCATTTAAGATAGATTTTCACGTGATTATCATGAGTCAACATCACAAGGGCAGTAAACACATCATCCAAAAAGTACAGCCTGCAATTCGGAACATTTTGATGAAGCAACTGAAGAAGAGAAACAAACATCTGGGCCCTCCTCGCTAGGTGGTTTTTGTCTTCTCAGTGGCCTGCTTAATGAGCTGCAGGGACAGATAGCATTACTTGTGACTTCCAAAGAGGAGCAGATTGACCAAACATGCTATTTAGCCCCCCCCCCTTCCTCCTCATTGTCAAACGGGGGAGTAGGATTCCTGAGCTGTCTGGCTGCAACTTCAAAGTGCAGCTCTGAGAGTTATAAAAAGGGCTCTGATATCAGTGGAACCTCCAAACCCCCCAATCCTGACCCTTCTTGGGGAGGGGAGGAGGCCCGGCGGGGGGGGGGTCGAGCGATGATGTTCTGCCGGGAAAAGAAGCGCAAACATGGCCCGTGCCCAACGCGAGTCTGCGTAAAGCTTCTTGATAAAGCTTTAATTTGGACCCCGGCAACGTGCCGAGGCTTTGCTTTCGGAAGAAATAACAGCAGATCAAACTTGTTTCAATATTGATTTTTTTTTTCCCCCCGCAAAAGCGTGACTTCCAGTCGGCGGCTGGCCGCTTGCCTTTGCCGTGCAATCCCACTTTTGGGTGCAGAAGTGGACACCTTGACTTTAAGTCAAAGGTCTTTGCATAATGAAGGCTTTAAAGTTCCCAACCCAGTGTGGAGATGTGAGTTCACGAGAGCCATGTGAGGGTTCACTGTATGTCACACCTCTGGAAAGATCAACAAGGTCCAAGTAAAGTGCTTCAAACAGGCTGGCTGGGATGCCCCGATAATGACAGACTAATTTGGCCTTTCAGCGCCGCCTTTTGTCTCAAGTCTTGCCGCAGAGTTGCTCGTGGGGGAGCCAGTGTCAACACTTTACATTCCATGACAAAGAAGACCTTCAGTAGTCCACTTTAGAAAGATTAATAGGAATACACTTGGAGTAAAAAAAAAGAAGAAAAAAAAAAAAAGGGCTTCACGTTGTAAATACTCGGTGACATTAATGTTCCTGTCAAAAATTAGATTTAAAGCAGGAATAGGTTTTTTTTTGAAACCCGTTTTTATTCTGTATAGCGGAAACTTATTCTGGAATACTGCTGTGTTTTGATTTCTTAGCAAAAATTTTCCAAATAAAAGAATGTTTTTAATATTATTCCCGTCAAAGCTTCGCTGAATCGACAGGCGATTAAGGTCTTAACTTAAATGATTAAAGAAAAAAATATTTTTAACATGAAAGATTCTAACAACAATACACATTTTGTGCAGATGTACTGCTAAAAAAAAAAGTTTCGTATTTTTAAAGGGGCGTGGCTTAAATGGCTTCCCAGCGATGTAATTGGGCGGATGCGCCAAAATTTTCTAAGTTATATTTGATTGATATTTGAGCAGGGTGTAGTTTTAGTGCTTTTACCGTCTAAAAGGCACAATTTTTTCTTTTAAACATATCGGCAATTAAATTTAGATCATTAAAGTTTTTCCATCCGTCTTAAACAGTCAGCACCTAACCTGAGATTGTCATCAGATGACATAGATGTTGTTCCTGCCCATCTGGATGTTAAAAAGAAATCAAATCTTTGTATTTTGTAATCTGCTTTCCACATCATTTGAAGTGCCGAAACAAAAAAAAAGCACCACCCGAGCCGCGAAAATGGCAGAGAGGAGACATAAAGGTGTGCGCTGGTATGTATGTAGCTCTTTTTAAACAGTCTTGAAGGCATTTGGAGGGTCTGTTTTTTTTCCAACCCCCCCCCTAAAATGGCTTCACAAGAAGGCGAGCTGTGAGCCTTCATCTCTGAATGAAAAGCATGTGGCTGGCATCCAGAACAGCGGGGTCTTTCAGCACGGCCCCGGCAGACATCTGTTCCTGGTTTGTACTGAAAAATCCTGGAGCGGGGAAAGGGGCTGCGGTGGGAAGGGGGTGGAAGAGGAAAAGAGGAGGAGTAGGGATTTAAGCGTGTTTTTTTTTTCTTTGGGGAGATATCGAAGGGGTTTTAGAGGTATCGATGGCAGTGGGGGGCAACATCTGCTCACTTCAACACCGGTTCGGTTCAATTAAGTTAGCTGGGAACTAAAATTTTCCCTTTTGTCACAAAGTATTGTGTACTTAAATAAATCACTTTTTTGTGGTGCCACCCGCAGGCAGGGAGGAACGCAACAATTGTTTCCGAGTAGTGTGAAACATGAAGTACAAGTTTGATTTGGTGATTTAGTTTGTTGGATGATCGATTAGCGGGATAAGCTAACGTTAGCGCTGTGATAAGATTTCCCAAAAATGACAGTCGCTTAAATGTCGAGTTTGGTTGAAATGGCCACAGATTTGAAAAGCAGAAATATTTTTTTTGTGTCGTAGGGAAAAAATAAAAAAGCGAGAAAATGCGGTAAATAAAATGTCTTCAAATTAAAACATTTTGGTACCTCACCCAATAAGGGCGCATCCCAATTCCCGTATGCTGACTTTTTCCCAACAGAGGCCACCATTATTATTTCAAGCTGAACTTTCCCGAACCTCTTCGTACAAACGTCTTTTCATCTCACCATCCCTTCCTTCATTTAATCGTCAACCAACAAGCGCATCACTCCACACTTTAGTGTCTGTTTATCTTTTTCGATGCCGATTGCCAAATCCAGAGTTCACCGTCAGTGTAAACATCATCACCATGGCGGCTTCTCCACTCATCACCAGCACGAGATGCTTATTTAGCCGCTCTTTCATGTCGCTGGCGTTCACATAAGCGTCACCGCGACGCCTCTGAGTCAGAGGGCGAGTCTCACCCACTTGGTGTGTTTGATGGAAAGAGGCATTACATGTCCATGAGGGTATTTTGGAATAGTTTCAACACAGCTCCATTGTAACACGTCGGAGGACAGAAACATCTGACGCTTAAAATAGCTCTCAGTAAAAGCAATGACCTCTGACAAGGCCGAACA
Source organism: Syngnathus scovelli (assembly GCF_024217435.2). Lineage (NCBI taxonomy): Eukaryota > Metazoa > Chordata > Actinopteri > Syngnathiformes > Syngnathidae > Syngnathus > Syngnathus scovelli. Next base: position 3,881,097 of record NC_090855.1, read on the forward strand.
ATCCGAAACATGTTGGTCTGACGTGGATTGAGAAATCATTGTCATGCTGTGTCAGTCCAGTTGGTTGCAACAGGTCATATCACGATGTAATCTTTCACGTTTATTAAATAAATAACAAACGGCAATTCTGACAATGCTCATAACTCAAAACGTCCGTATCTCAAATCATCCTTTCCCATTGAAATGAATGAAAATGCCAATAATACGTTCAAAACTTCTCGTTCAAAAGCCCAACCCCAAAGAGTTGGCTCAATTTGTACAAAACAATCCGGAAAGTTGGGTCAACCTGACCCAAGTAGTGGTTTTGTTTTTTTACACATATTTGGTTATTTTCTACCTCACTGGATTTAGAGTGTATGTAAGTGTCCCATAGATAGTTTGAATACCTTATGTGGCAAACCAAATCCAAACAAATAGAATCGCTACTTGTCAATAAAAGAGCTTTCAAAGCATTCCTCAGAATATGTCGGCGTTGCATGTCCAAATTCTGAGTACTAATACAAAAAAATTTGCTTTGTGACGAGCATGAAAGAATCTCATCAGCGTCAAGTTCTCAGACAGCTCAAAGGGAATATTTTTAGACAAGAGACACGCTTTCATTATTATCAGAGCTGTTATCTTCATGGAATTAAGTTGTCGCCTTCTTTCTCCGCCGGCCGACAGCGGTGCTTTGAAGTCACTTGTGTCTTGTCGCTTCTTTTCATGCCGTTGACGCCGTTTGCCGCTTCCGGACTTTAAAGCTATGCGGAGCTTCACGTTAGACATCATTTGCATGTGACTCACAAAATTAACTGGAAAAATAAGTCTAAATAATAAATCGAATTTATCTTTTAAAATTATTTTACATTTCTAATTTCGTGGACCACTTGTAATACCACCACGGACCACTAGAGGGCCGCTGGTTGACATTCATCCAATCATACCTTTATGGGCTTCGTTTTTAAAAATCTGACTATTTAGACTAGACGTCGTCGACAGCAGCAGGTTACCCGAATTTTCCCAGCATGCTTTGCGTGGCGGCAAGGCAGGGGACAAGATGCCGGCTCCGTCGAGGGTTAACGCCGGTCTGTCTCTCTCCTCTCGTTTGCTGCCAGAGGAAAGAAAATACCTGAAGCTGAAGCCCCGTGCTTAATGCTGACATTTTTGGCAAAAGCATCTGGATCCAAGTCTGTGTTTGATCTTGTTGCGTCTCCCGGCCAAGTAAAACACCGGGAGACTCAAAGGTTATTACATTTTAGTGTGTAAGGTATGTTTCCACATAAACCCCCTGTCCCCCCGCCTCTTCCTTAGAAAGTTGCTTCTCATTTCCAAGTGGACTTTATTTCGCAATCCTTGGATCAGTCAGGGGAATATTTTTTTTTTTTCTTCCCCCCACTAATGAGCGGTGGAGACGTTATTATGGGCATTTCTAATTGCACACACACGACATCTTCAGTGATGTCTGTGAATGCGATGAGCTCACTAAAATCCGCTGCTTGGAACCTTCTCGCATGTTGTCTCTTTAAATATTTGTAAATGGAGGTCTCTTATTTATTTTTAGAAAGACCCCTTTATTGGATCAAAATGTGGTTTTTTTTCTATGAATGGAAACTTGAGATTGTCTCCATAGAGGTCAAACCGCGACCTGACATATATTTCACAATAGATGGGGAGGGGGGGGGGTTAAAACAGCAAAGTACATTGTTCATCGTAAATCTAGGTAGGATCAGACGTTTTCGTCGCTTGTCTAGAACATAAATAGCAGTGCCGCAATTGCAGTATTTAGTATGCAATTACTTTTTGTTTTTTCAGCCTGTCATGTAACTCTTCACATTGTGATGCAATATGCATCCAACTTCTTTACAACCACTTTGTTATTCTTGGAGGAAAAAAAAAACAAACCTCAGACAGTCCCCCCCCTGAATGCTTCGAAACTTCATCCTTGCTCCACATTCCTCAAGCTGACGCCCTGCTAGGTCGGAGGCATGGAGAATGAAACCACACACGACACAAACTCCTCGACTTCCTGTCGACTTAATGAAAAAAAAAAAAGACATATGGAGGCCATACATTGTTTCCTCGATATATTCTCATTCCCTTGATTTTCATATACGCCCCCACCTACATTTAAAACCCTGGAGGACTTATCCTCTTCTCCGCTCCGAGCTTCCCCCCACCTTCCAAACGTACACATGTGTAAGTATCGCTTTTACTCTCCTCATAAAATGCCACAGCCCCATCTGAAAGTGGTTAGCTGTCGAAACACTCGAGCGGCTTCAAAGCTCGCAAATGGCCTACGCAGACATCTCATTGAGGGGGGGGAGGCAGGGGGGGAGACAGCAAACTAGCTGCCCCCCCTGTCATCCAAACCTACTTTACATTAAAAGGAAGCGAGATGTAAAATTGGAATTTACACTCGGAAGAAAGTCGACTACAAAGTTTCTGATGACGAGATGATGAAACAGCGCTGAATGAAGTCTCTGTTTTCATTTCCTCTGAAGGCGGCCTTCTTAAACCCCCCCCCCTCCCTCCCTCTCGCCCCCACCCATTTCTTTCCTGAGGCCCGTCCACTTCAAAAGCTGACCCCAGCCCCTTAGCGCCATGTAACATGTTTACCTAAAGGCTCATTTCAAATAAACAGCAGTTCTCCGTCCCTCACCCAGACGCCATTTGCTTCACGGGAGGCGCTCCACAAACAAAGTGGGAAAACAACACATTACAAAAGGAAAAAAATATCGGAATGTACGTCTTAGATTTGACAGTTTCTGGTTTTGAGGCCGTCTTCGCTGAAAATAATTCATATTAACTATTCAAATCAAAAACAGCTGATTGATGTGAATGAGAAAATGCTAAAAATAAAAACAACAAAACAAAAATGTTTTCCAAGACAGCAAATATGGCAACAAGCTTATTACTAGCACCTACTTCCGCATGTTGATGCGGGCTAGGTTGATCCTATCGAGAATGCCAGTGTATCGGAATATCTTGACCCCCCTCCCCCTCCCACCTGTGTCATGTCTTTGAGGACTCCTCCATCCTGGTACTTCTCCGATTATCTCATCGCTTTCAAGCCCCTCTCTTGCACATCACCACCTCCTCGTGTTTTTTTTTTTATCAATACTCAAAGTGTCTCACTTTGTGCTTTTAAGTGGACTGCCTGCCTCCAGACTTTCTTGCGCTCGGTCTCTCGTTCGTGCGGATTGAGCATCGGAGATAAGATAAGAATACTCCAGCACAACTCACGAGCCAATCCAAAAGCGTAGATTCGGTTCGCAATAATCGAGGCTTTGAAAAAAAGCAGCCCCCCCCCCTCTCGACTCTCCGTGCGCTCTGCTGCAAAAGCTGAGAAGGAGGCGGAGCCGCGCTTGAGCTGCCCTCTGCACCATTGCCTTTTCATCTCCGCTTTTGCCATGGATGAATTACGTTCCTGAATTTCACACTGGGGAAACGTGTTTGGTGCACACACAGCTTTTGCCTGCCAGGTCACCAAAGTGCGGACACGGCCAGCAGAAGCGAGCTAAATCGGCCAAATGTAGACTTTGTACGCCGTCTTGCCAGTTCAAAGACATTTATCCTCATGGGTTCCCCCCCCCCCCCAACTCACCAGTAATTTCCTTGGAGAATAATTCATGAAAAATTTGGGTTGCGTGTCTTTGTTGCATCGGTAATCGACCTACACACCACTCTAATTTTTCGACATGTGTTCGGTGATTCCGAACTATTTTGCCAAGAGAAATCGAGAAATTGACAGGTGTGCCACGTGGAATCATTTATTAATTACCCTTTTTTTTGGTGATCGTCCATTTTTCAAATCAAGACATACCTTCACATCATCTAAACATGACAGCCTCTTCGTCCCTTCCCGTTGACCCCGCTACGACCCCTCGTCTACTTCCAGCCTTGTGAGGAACTTCGCAGCTTGGAATCAAGCCTGTTCTCGTAGGGTCAGGAATTTTTGCGGTATTCCCTAAACTGGCAACTGTGGCAGACAGTCGGGGAAGGGAGTTAGTTACTCAACATATCCAAATAAGACGAGAGACGCAAAACAGGTGCTGGGAACGTCTTTTGTTCGCTGCAACATGTGTTTAGGAGATTTTCCCTAAAACATGCTGGCAAGCTTCGTACCCCAGACATGACATGTTAGATTTTTTTTAGACTCTGGCCACAATGCAAATATATCACATGGACAAAATACTAATTTGTGGCCGAATGTGTGTTAGCTAGAAACAGTTAGCTTGAGGTGAAACTAAACAATGGACAGAAATGGTAAGACTTAAATTAATGATTAAATTTTATTTTGAAAAGCCCGGCGTTGCAAGGAATCAGTTGTATTTCCTGCGCTATCTTCTCAAATCAGATTCTTCTTTATTCCACACTTTTCTTGTCTACTTTTGTTTCTCGAATATAGCGCTAAGCTACAGAACATCCAACCGTATCCCTTTGCCCCAGTGTACCTCCCAAATCGAAGTGTGGAGTGTTCATGCTACATTACTCGCTGATTGGTCACGGCCGCATGATCGCCTCTCATCATCGGCGCTCATTTGGATCCGCACTTCTCTTTGTAACTTACCCGCCGGGAGTGGTGACAAGTGGACTGTAGAGCTGCGGTCTTGACCGTGAAGCCGCTCTTATCCCTCTGGAAGGCATGTTCCGGAAACCCAGCGGGAAGCTTATCCAGCAACCCGCAAGCCGTTAACAGCATGAGTGCCGCAAAAAAAAAAAAAGTCATTGTGGATTACACGGACAAGCATCTCTCAAGTGTGCGCTGTTGCCGCTCTTCTCAATGCAGCTGTCCTTCCCCGACGTGGTTTGTTTACATTTCTCAGTCACCCACAGGAGCTCTGGAAGGCCCCCGGCAAGCCCCCGAAACCACAAAGCCTCACCCCTATGAAGTGCCGACCGGCTTTTTTAAATCCGAGAGTGGAATCCCACGCAGCTTAACAAAACAAGCGGGGGGGGGCGGAAAAAAACTAGTGTCGGTGCTTATCTCGCAGGTGAGAGCAATTCCAAGTGACATCTCCTTTGCTAGACAGACAGACCACCACAAACGGGTGAGAGTGATCGTGTCGAAACGGAGCAGAGGGTGCTTACGAATCACTCCGACATTGAGCATCCCTCGCATGTCGTATTTTTATAGGAAAACGTTTTGTGGCTCACCAACCATTTCGCTGCGGGAAAAACGAGAGCACAATGACCTCCCCAGCAACTTGTGGTTCCTTCTTCTGTGGGCCCGTACGAGTACTAGTAATTTTAGCCTCGAGCGTCCCAGAACTTACTGGGACTTCCACAGTAGCTTCTTTTGTTCTATTTTGTACTTTGTGATACTCATATGACTGCTCAGAATTATTTTGTGTAGTTGATCGAAAAGTTATCATCAGCAATTTTTACACGATTAGGCTTCCGGTGTCTTTTGTTAAAATGAAATCAGAATTTATTTTGAAAATTCATATTGAAAGATGGGCTGGGAATGAAATAAAAATCATTTTATATTGACGGTACTAATATACTTTTGGGTGGGGCATCCAAAAACTGTTCACTACATTACTGGCTAATAAATCCACTTTCTCTTCCAACGACAGTGTCGTACAACAAAAATAATCCGTCATTCAATCACTATAAAACTTTATAACGCAAATAAAATTTAAGCTATCTCGCAGATACAGCAATGCAAGCCAACATGAGATTGTTTTTCATTTCATAGCTTTTCCACTTTTCTTCCTGGGAGACTTTATAAGGATCTGTCTTTACGGCAAATGGAAAAATAAGACATGCCACGCACGTCTACTTGGTAGGTGGAATAGCAAATGAGATCAAAACACGCATAATAAAGAGTATGAGCTTATTTATGCACGTTAAATTTGCAGTCTGGCTGCGTCATGCTGTTAGCATTAGCATTTAGCATCCTAATAAGGTTTCATACATCAGTGCTTTTTGATGAGATTTTTTTGTTTTGAAAATTCTTTTCCAAGCTGTCTCAGAGCTTTGGAATGTGCATCAAATGCTTACTTTTTTTTTTTCTTTACTGTGAGTGACAGACAAGTTGATTAAAGTGCTGTTTTCGACTAAAGCCTTCAAAAGGAGACAAGAGCGTCTCCGCATGACTTTTTATAAGAGGTGGAGTCCCTTCGGGCCCTGGTGGGATTGGCGTCCTCTTCAGCTCAGCCGCAACCTGGCACTTTGAGGTCTTCTGTGTTGTTTAAAGGCCCCCGTGGAATGTGGAACAAATCTGTTCAGCTTTATCGGCCTGGATGCGCTCCCCATTGGCTGGACTTGAGAGCCAGGGGCCTGCGCGGGAGCTTACAGAATTTCACATGGAGGCCACAAACAGAGGCACATCCTGTTTGAGGCCAAACGCCTGTTGTGTTCCTTGCTTGGCGCCTCCTCCTTCTTCAACGAGGTGTGTGTCAATGTGATTTCCGAGTCCTCCGTTACATCACGTTGCTATCAACATTAATGAAGCAGATACGCGGTGGCTAGCTAATCTTATGCCGTCCAGCAGGTCAAATCAAAGTGAGAGGGGAGGGGAGGGGGGGAGCAGGTGACTTTTAGTGCTTTAGGTGCGCTTATGTCAATGGCGAAGCATTCTCATCAAAAGCTCCCCTCGCAGCTGTTGTTATACAAGGCCCGAAGAGGCTTCACCCCCTTGTGATTCATGTCCTGCCAAGAGAGAAGTTCTGCCTCCTGTTTGACCTCAACCAGAATCCCGCTGGCCTGTAAAAGAGTCCGACGATCTCAGCCACATGGAGCCTGTCCAGATGACAGCGCGGGTGTTCTGTTCTCATCTCGACGCCATTTCGGGAAAGTCAAGCCAAAATTCCACGTTGAATTCCATAACTGACCTAACTCGCCATGTCGTTTTAAGATAGAAACGGATTGACAATCGATACGTGCTGAAACGACTCACCACCATAATTAGGTCGAGGCCATCCATTCATTGTTCTTTTACCGTCTCGCCAACCCGAACATCATCTTCGCTATTTCTTCAGTTTAAACACATCTGGTTTTGAGTCAAGGCCAACTTGGTTTCTCCTGGAATGGAGGTCTTGTTCTGCCGCCTTCTCCGGTTTCATCGTGCGGTGACGAATGTTTACAAAACGGGGTTCCTTTTCTTTACGCTGACACCAGCGGAGCTGTGTTTCCGTTAGCAATTAGCTTCCATCCGATCACACACGATTAATAGTCCGCCCGAGGGCTTCGAAAGGATTTCCCTTCCGTAAGGTGTCAGGTGACTTTTGAGTATGTGTCACCTTAGACACTTTTGAGGAAATAACTGAGATCTTGTTTGGACAAGGGAAGAAGAGCTGCACTGTACAAGTTATGCGGACACTAATTACACAATTTCAAAAAGCCGCATTGACTGGAAAATATGAGGAAGCCTCTTGATGATATCCAGTTTTTTTTTTTTTTTTTTTCCCAGCATACATTATATTTGGACTTCTGCTGTAATTTCTACCCTGAAGCCAGAAGAACTCTTTTTCTGCTAGCCTGTTTTTATTTTGAAGATCTTCAAAACACGATACGTGTTTTGAGTGCGGGTGTGGAAGAACAAAGGTGTGTACTGTTTTCCAGTGGGAGGATGGGGGGGGTGCCTGATGTCACCTGGTAGGGAGAAATAAAAGCCCCCCCCCCCCCCCCCCCCCCCCCCCTCGGTTACCTTAACCCACATTAAAGTCTGCCAGTCCAACTTGAAGCTGCTTGGCAAGCGTGAACAAACATCACACGCTTTTCAGGCGCTCGTGTTTTACAAGTTCGTCCCGTCACTGCATCGACTTGTCATCTCCGATCGGAGATAAGCCTCACCTAGCGTGATCTGATAGCGAAAGAATGGCAGAGGCGAGATGCCAGACGCTTAATTGCACATGTGGCTGGCAGATTTGGAGGCCGACACCGTGGGCGATTTCGAGGCCTTGCGTTTCGATGTTAAACTGCAGACGGCGGTCAGACGCGCTCGGCTCTCTCATTAGTTTCGCTCGGCGGATGTAACGTTGGTCTGTTACGGCTTCTCGAATCTCCATTTTAATTGGAGGACGTTTTTTATTTGTTTCATGACAATCCCCCTCTCGAGCGTGCTTTGCTGCGTCTGACGACCTTTTCATGTTTGAGCTCTCTCTCTCTCTCTCTCTCTCTCTCTCCACGCCAAACTACAAAAATAACTCCAAATGCTACAATATAAATGTCACTTTGTAAAGAAATATGGCACTCATGCGTACCAACCGCTGCTCTTTTCAAATCCCCTTTGTCAGCATGTATGCGGTTTCATAATTGTTTATAATTAAGCCAGTCAATCTGCTGGACATTCAAACGGGACATTAAATGTACAGGAACTGGCTTTTTATACCTATTTTGAAACATTTCCATTTTATAAAAAGGATGATTTTTGTGTCAAATGGCCCTTAAGGCACTCGGGAGGGCAACAAAACCACAAAATACGTTTGTCGAACCTCCTCCAGTTCTTAGCCAGAGGTCCCAGTTAGCAGGAGATAGTCCCTATCTATCTCCTGTTAGGCTAAGCACATCCTCTTCTGGTATCTGGTCCTCTCCCATCTTTGTTCCTCTTATCATCCCTTTCCTCCTTTGTGCCTTCGCTGTTTTTATTCCCTTACTTCCTGCCCCCCCTTAATTCTTCACTCCCAATCTTGAGCTGATTTCTCCCCAAAAGTCTCATGTGGCCAATTTGCAGCGGGTGTTCAAACCTTGACCCCGTGTTGCGATTGCTTCCCCCCCCCCCCCCCCCCCCCCTTCATATTGGCAATGAAGGTCAGGGCTAGATTAGAGGCTGGAGCACTCGTCCTGTGAAGTGGAGAGTAATCACGGTTTCTGAGATTGTTAAATAGAACCACAGGCCCTGCTGTTGTCATTACGCTGGAGAAAGAGAGGAAGGGGAGAGGAGGGGGGTGGGGGGGGGTCCTTCACCTAAACGCATGCAGATGTTGAAACTCACACGCAGTACATGCAGTTCTTTTGTTTTTCTCGCATCTATCTGGTTTTTATTTGCCTCCTTGCAGTGGGCCTCCTTGAGATTTGATTTCAAAGCGCGGGGCAGCGAACATGACGTAAATAAGATGAATCATTTGTTGTTTGATTTCTTACGGCTTTAAGGCTTGCGCTGTATTTAATTGTCATTGTTTCCACAATCTCGATGTAATTGACGTGTGTGTATGCGCTTGTGCGCATTAACACATGTGGTGTGGGTCTGTTTTATGTAGAATGTGGATTATTCCCATATGACAGCATTCACTCCTTCCACCATTTTACCTTAGGCAGAATAATAGAATAACGAAATTATTCCCAGTTCAAAATAAACACACTTATTTAAAAAATTGTTAAACTCTTAGCCTCTTTCATCAAGAAATTCTCGCCTTGCATTTTTTCTAAGAATCAAAGTTGGCCGAGTGAGCGCTCAGAAGATGAATTGCAGCTTCACCTTTTTTTTTTTTTTTTTTTTTGATGGATGCAAGAGCCCGTTTGAAGGCTTGGGGGGGAAATCTTAAATCCTTGCCTGCGCTTACTTGTATCCCAGACATTGAAACACAATCAGCGTGGTGCATGTTTCAAAGTGTTTGGCCGCAGTGTAGCACCGACCGTGTAGGCCGTCTTTCTTTTTTTTTTTTGCACACATCTGACGAGGAAATGTTTTTGCCTGAAATGTTTATTTTTGCTCTGTCTGAGGTCTGAACTGTATATTCACTCCACATCTCTGATCTTCCTCTTTTCCTCCCAGGAGTTTTCAAATGGGCATCTGAAAGCAGGTCACCTCGCAGATCAACACTGCCCCCTTGAGGGTAAGTTGGGAAGGACGCGCTCATATAATTGAATGGAAAAGAAACAAACAAAAATAATTAATTAATTAATAAATAAATATTTTTATTATGATTAAATAAATACAGTAAATAAATAAATAAATAAATAAATAAATAAATAAATAAATAAATATAAGACTCAGCTCCAGGATTGATAAACAAACAAAAATAATGAATAAATTAATTAATACAAAAATAAATAAATATATTTTTTTTATAAATGAAGAAATAAATACAATACAGAAAAAAAAAAAAAAAATAAATAAATAAATAAATAACAGACTCAACTGCAGGATTGATGTCATGTCAACTTGTACTTTCATCCATAAATCAACTTTAATTGTGTTTCTCATGACAGTGGCTCTCCCTCCTGAGAAGGTGGATGGCTGCGAAAACTACCTTCAGTACCTTCACGCGGAGGACGGGGAGCGAGAAATAAAAGCCAACGGGAAGAAACGCATCAGTCTGGATGTAAGTCTAAACTGGTGATAGGAATTCAAAGAGTCATCGTTGCAAGAAAAGCAGTAGGAAGGCAAAAGTTGTTCGAATCAAACCAACGCGGTCTTACGCTGCAGCTGCATTTGAGCACCGCTTCCGTTTTTCCTCCAGTTGAAACTATTTACAGGGAAGAAAGGAATGTATTGTGGGTTCCTGGACATCTGTATGTACAGTAAACCGCTCCAGAACAAATTACAACTTGGGATCGGCTTCCATGTTTCAAATGCTTTTGTGATCAGTCCTGACCGCATTGTGCTTAAGAGACATTATATAGCCATAAAGGGCGGCTTCTCCTTAGGGCCCCATCGCTCATAAATGCATGCTGCTTTTTCACACAGCGGGCCTTTAGAAAACCAGATGTTTGCCTCTTGGAGTTTTCAAGCTTCTATTATTTTTCTATTAGTGAATCAAAGCTACTATCAAAAATTGGTAGCTGAAGAATATTATATTTTTTCCACCTATCAATTTTCTATAACAGTATGTATCAAAAGTCGGACTACTCAAAGATTAAATACTCGTATTGGTTTTTGTCTAAAAAAAAAGTGGAATCGGATATCCCTTGGGTGAACCATACTGAGGGCAGTGGCTTTTCCCCTTTAGTCGTATAGGTTTTGCTGCCCTCTTGTGGCAGGTATGATGTAATACAGTTTCCCAAACGCATCTGCAAATGAGTAGAGATGAATACAACGAGGACAGGCATCGTCTATTCTCTTTATTAAAAATAAGTCATTATGATAATCGGATGTATCTCCAGGACTTGGAGTGTGATGTTTCCGTGGAGGATGACAACCGCCAGGAGTGGATATTCACACTTTACGACTTTGACAACAGTGGCAAAGTGACAAAGGAGGTGTGTGTGTTTTCATGTCAGGGTAGGCGAGTTTAAATCTGCCACGTCTTAAGAAAACTTGTGTTTAGTTATTTTATTTATCACTGTAACCCATTTTGGATCATCAGCTAAAACGTGTTTTTTTTTTCCTGTTCTCGCAGGATATGTCCAGCTTGATGCACACCATCTACGATGTGGTGGACGCCTCGGTTAATCACTCCTGCCATAATAAAAGCAAGACGCTCCGGGTCAAGCTGACTGTCACGCCGGAGCCTAAATGCCACAAAAAAGAAACAGGTAGAACAAATAGCGTCTTGGCGAAGCATAAAATAAAATGTTTTTATTATTTAAAAATTGGAAAAAAAATTCGAAAATTATATATATAATTATTAAAAAATATACATATAATTAATAATACATTATTCAATTGATCATTAATTGTCAATTAATTAATCATGAATTCTTTTCTTAGATCGCAATCACCAAGAGGAGAGTCGTCCATCTGTCAAGCGCATGTCTGCCTACATCAGGTCAGTCAGATGATAATTCCACACATCACATAAAAAATCATATTTCACTTTTTGGTTTACACTTCCTGTGCTTCCATTTTGATTTAAAGCAGCAGAGGGCAAAGCAACGAGGCCCCGCCCACTGAAGGCCAGCATTACTGTGTGGACGAGAACACAGAGAGGAGGAATCACTACCTGGATTTAGCTGGTATAGAAAACTACACCTCCAGATTCGAAGGTAGTTTGCGTCACAAGCACACTTTGATTCCAATACGATCTTGCCCTCTCAAGCCGGGACGTGTTTTTCAGGAACGACGATCCCTCCCCAGGAGAATCAAGGCCGAAGCTCCCAGAGCCAGAGCCGCTCTCGTTCCCACGAGCCGGAAGCGCAACTCCTCCATCAACGGCGTTCGCAGGTCATCGGCGACACTTACAACCCGGCCGAGTTTCGGGGGAAAGGCACACAGTTTGTGAAATCCCCCAAGGGAGCTAACAAAGGAGGGAATAGCGCCGGCGGTGGCGGGAAATCCAACAAATGCCACGGCCACCATCCTCCTTTGCAAAACATGTCGCACGGTGGCGGGGGTCAGGATGTATACCACTTACCACACCAGGTCCAAGCGTCCGGCCACCATCAGCACCCTCTACAGTACAGTCACAGCAAACGCGTCCGAGCTAAAGCCCGAGAAGCGCTTTCCCCTACCAAAACGCCGCTTTCCCCGCAGCCTCACCCCCAGGTTGCACCCTCCGTGCTGCCAGGCTTGGAGAGAGAGCAAATGTCCGGCCCCCAGGGGAGCCCGGGCTTTGTGGTTCCTGTGGTTCAGCGCCACGAGCACCACCATCATCATGAACATCACCACCACCACCACTATCATCATTACCACCAGACATGACCGCTTATGCGTGCATGTCTAGCGTACAGGACCAAGCACCACTCCCAGTCGAGGATCTTCGTACTCGCCTCATGTAAGCTCTACAGATTATATCCTGACATGTATGGAGGAGTTTCTATTGTGATGGCCAGATGTTGCGGACCTGAAGAATTTCAGCTTAGATTTTCCTTTTTTTTTTTTTTAAATCATCTTATCTGGGACTGCTGAAGCTTTTTAGTAAGAAGAGCACACACACATACCAGAAAGTCAAAAAGCAGGGGAACTTTGTCCCCTCCTGATGCTGTTCGCCATCCCTGGAAGAAAAATGACGTTCTTAGGAGACCTCTCAAAAAAAAAAAAATGGATCTCAGGTGTAAAGGTGCTGCTTTTCTACAGAGGCCTCTTTGTCCGTGGACTGAGGGGGATTTGGAGTTAAAATATGGGTTTCTAAAATCACCACTGCCAGTTTTTATGCAAAAAATATCTTGCTATATGTACTGTATAAAATATATATAAATATATATAAATATAAACACATTTTACTGTATAATTATGATACTGTATATGCATATGTCATCATGGTTATAATTATGCATATCTGTATGTTGTCTTTTATATAATATAATAAACATTATAAAATTCATGTTATTTATTTGTCCGTTTGGATGTTTAGTTTATTAATTTATTTTTATTGCCCAAAAAATTTCATCTTTTACTTTTTAAGGTATGGCGTCGAGCAGATTAACCGGATCCACCTGCAATTTTTTTTGCAAAAGTTTCAAGATTTTAGCGATGCTCTTTATCTAGAACCGGAAATTCTGATTTTTCGCAGTGACGTAAACTGTGGTAACTTGACGTCTCAAAATGTCACACTAGCGTGTTTATCGACACTTTCGCGAGTGTTACTTTTTTTCATTCGTTTCATTTAGACTTTTTAGTCCAAAGCAAAGGTAAGGAGATTTTATTTTATATATTTATATTTTTTTAACATATGCCATTGTTTTCAAATTATTTTGCAGTGTCCAAGCTACAAACTGGGACTTCAGTTTGATAGCCGCTAAGAGGAGTTTGTGTCATTGTAATTAGTTTGTTAAAATTACAAAACAGTGTGTTAGTGTTATTTATTTGAAGGACAGAAACGCCATTAAGAAGCAAAAACAACTTGAAATATAGCAGAACGTATAATGGAACGAGGCTGTTTCTAATATTGCTGCTGGTCGACTTTTTGTAGTAATAGCAGCAAACCGCTAGATGGCAGCAAATGCTCTATATTGTCGCTTATGACCCAAATTCACAGTTCTAGCTTTTTTTATTTTGATTTTGTTTTAATATAAGGCGGAGCAGCGAATATAATCATTTTACTCCAATTACATGGACAAGAATGTAAAAGTATACCTTATGTGTATTTTATTCTGAAATTGTCCATAAGTATTTTATTTGAATATTCCACTCACCTTTTGGTCAAAAGTATGCAAACACCATTAAGGGAAAAAAAAATACTGCTAAAGTTGATTAATTTGTCTAAGATAATTTAGAGTGTTAAAGTGATAATCATGTATTCCTCCTAATATAATATACATTAATTTTTTTATTATTTTTAATTTTGAACTTTTTTTAAATGCAATTTAGTGCCTAGTTGGGCATTGTATCAACATATCTTTTGTTAATTACCGACAGCTCAGGAGAGAGAGAGAGAAAGAGAGAGACGGGAAAAAAAAATCAGCATTCTCTGCTCCAGTGGTGAGGGATTTAGAGAAGGACTGAATCCGAGCCCCGACTGGGACAAACAATGGCAGCTATGAAAGGCGAGGGGAGGGTCCATCTAATGCAAATATCCACTTTGTGCACCCCCAGAGGACCTGCTGCTCTCAACTCTGACATCCACCACCAAGCAACAAGTGCACGCTGCAGTTTAGTCTTAGTTTTGTCATCTTTTGTTTTTTCCACACAGCTTTTTCACCTTTGTTGCTGAAGAAGTTCCGACAAGATTTATAAAGTTGCAACGAGTGGGAATGTCTAGTTTCTTTTTGGAGACAGCATCACTGAAATACACCTGCTGTAAGAAGAAGAGCAGAGGTAAGAATATATCTTAAAACTGACTCACTATATATATATATAAATGGAATTTTTTAAGTCTTTTTTTTTTTTTAAGTGTCAGCGATGCAACATTCGGAGCATTCCGCTTGCATGCCGCCCAACTTTTTTTTTTGCCCTCTCTTTATGTGCAGCTTATTTAGCGCAGCTTAGCTTGTCTCAGGGAAACGTGATTATCCTCTGAGCATTCAAGACATGCATGAGAAAGGCTTTGCAACATAATAGATCAGTGGGAGCCTGTCTGCTTGTATGGGACTGGGACAAATGGATGGGGAATCTCCCTTGAATGTTGATGCTACTGCTGCTGGGTGTCCATGTGGAGGAACAATATCTGGAAATATTACCAACCTAATAATGGCATATTGTGCTTCTTTTGTTTGCATGCTATTCTCAAAGTATGAGGCTCATCCCATGCACAAAACCAGTCTTGGTGTATTGCTACTGTAAAATCCCAGCACAGCCCCCCCCCAACTGCATCCACGCTGCTCGCCCTCCCCAACTGAAACTTCAAAGTGGGCTCAACATGAGGCCTTTATGTGAACAATTGCGCTATTCTACCCTGCACCCCGCAATCCTGACGCCGCCCCCCCCCCACCACCACCACAACCCCCTATTCCCATTTCCACTTGATTAAGCCCCGAGCTGAGCGGCCCCGCTTGAATGTGGAGGGAAAATGGTTCCCTAATTCTGACTCTCAAGTGCAACACAAAAGAGGAAGAGTGTTTGCGCTGCTCTAATTTGGGAGCGGTTCAGTAAGTTGGAAAGCGTTTGCTCTGTTGGGGTGAGGAGGAGGTGGCCGGATGAGAGGGGTCAAAAATCTATTGTGTTATTATTATTATTGTTAAAACGGTGACTAACATTTTGAAATTATTGTAACTAATGTCCGAGCACGCAGCCTTTGAATCACCGAAAAAAAACGGCCAATAAGCACATTCATACAGAGCTGTCAATAGCCATGATTCATGCTGAGTCACTCATATGCTAATTAGCTAACGCTAACTTGTTTACATCCAGCTAAGTCATCAAACGCCAGGGCCAGGCTCCACCTTTTAAAGCCATACACACTCAAAGTCACAGATTTGTGATGGGGACCCAAAGTGGACAAAAAGAATACCCAGACTTTATGCATATGTAAATGTGTTGAGTAAGTGAAATATTTTTTTATTTATTTAATCCAAATAATTGATAAATAACTCTTGAACGCTGACAAAGCTTTTTCTTTCACACTTTGCATCCCGTGAATTTGTGTCAGAAAAGCAATTTTGATTGTAACACTTTGTGAGTGTGGTTGCTAAGCAATGAGAGCTGCTGGATGAAAGCTGCTCCGATGATTCTTTCCCCTCCTTCAGGCTTCTTCTCACTCTCCATTTTTCTTTTCAGTCTAGCAACCCCCCAACCTCTACTCTCAGCAAGTGTTCGGCATACTAAAAAGCAGTTCTCAAATTGACAATGTTGCATTGTGTATTTTATTCGAAATACATTATTAATTTTGTATATTATAGTTATACGTCTCTTGTTGAAATAAGGACATTTCTGAGTTATCCCAAACTTAAAAAATATGTTTTTTTTAATTTAACTGTTTATTAATGTAAGATTTATCAAGACACATTAAACAATATTTGCTGTACATGTTTGTTACCAGTGGAGGGCGGTATACTTATAAAACAATGTACTCCCAGATATATCTAAATGTTTTTTCTTAAAAAAAAATGTTTATTTTTTATTTTTAAAATGTTTTTTGGGGGATTCAGAAGCTTTGTCTGTGATCTCAACATCAATCAAACGCCACATCACTTCATTGATTTATCTTGTTGGCATCTTTAAACAGGATGCCATTGTTACCGTGACAACGACTCAAAAACAGATGTGGCACAAGTTTAGTTTAAACAACAACAAAACGCCTTCAGTAGATGTTAATATCATGGGATTCACATTAAATTTTAATAATCGAAACAGTACCATATATTCAATGGCTGTCATGTGTGGCTTGTGTGTATTATTGATGGACATGTGCAGAACACATTTTGGGATTGAGGAGATCCTCAATGACAAATTTCCTCTAAGTGATGGGCTCTGTCCCCTTGGGAGTGGTATAATTAGAGCAATGGAAACAGGAAACACCTCGCCCTCCCTATCATTCTACCCCCCAAAGACCCCCCCCCCCCTTTCTCTCTGGTCTACTTTTATCCCTCTGAAACTGTATAAAGGTTTATTTTATCATAGAATAGCGTTAGATTTAGGAACTTGCATGATGGAAGACACAAAATAAACATAAAAAAAATATATAAGATAAAAAAAATACTAAAAAAAATAAAATTAAACATACCGTATTGGCCCGAATATAAGACGACCCTGATTATAAGACAACCCCCTCTTTTTCAAGATTCAAGCCTATGTCTAGACCCCGAATGTAAGCTTCTTCAGTTTTATTTAAATGAAAAAAACTCATCTTATATTCGGGCCAATACGGTATATAAAAATATAAAACACCATGACAGGAGATTTTATCATATGTTAGACTCAACTGCGATCCAAAATGATGTACAGCAGGTGTGAGAAGCTGAAAAAACACTCAAGATCCTTTTATGAGACTTTAGGAATTCGTAACCCCTCCTCTGGTATGACACTCCCTCGACTTGAGCCCGCCAGTGATTCATGTGTGGTGAATGTTTGAACGCCAGCGTGGTAACTCAGTCCAGTGTCAGCGATGCGGGAGTGGAGCCTCTAATTTCTACTCCTTCCCCACCAAGATTAAAGACCCAGAGGAAGACCAGGTGTACGGTCCAGACCAAAGATCTCATTTTCTCCTTCATCTTACATGCACGAGTGGTGTGAGCTGCTCCGCCTCCTGCAAACTTTACAAAAGTGTGTGAGGTGCAGCTTTTATTACTGCCTGGGAAGCTTTGCTTGAAACGTGCATGAAGAATTAAACTTGCGAGTGGCTTTTTCCCCTTCAGCTCAACTTTTCTAGAGTTTGACGGAGACAAGTCAGCAAGTTTTATTGATTCAGGAGTGGCTCCCACCTTACTGCTATGGAATGCACACCTGGAAGTGTTTGCTAAGTGGCTAGAATAATCCGTATAACAATACCAAGACATCTGCCACCATCAAAAGCGGCTGTGTGTCAATTATTTTAAATGTAGTTATTTTATTGTTTGTCTTTTTTTTACAATATGGCACCTGTGAATGGCAAAGTCATAGGAATGACGGAATGCAATATTTACACAAGACGTTTCCCTACATGGAATATGGTTCGGTGTTAAGCTTGTTGACATGGCAGCCCAGTCGAGCTGTGCCACTCTGGCCTCCGATAACTGTGTACACACAGGAGGAGATGGGCGAAGATAAAAAAAAAATTGGGTTACGCCCCAACGAGGAATTGGGATGCCTGGAGGGGGTGGGAGAACTTTTTCTGTCTGTCTCGCCTTAATTTTGCAATTATTTTCAACCCATTCCCGGCAGTGTCTCTGATGGAGCACGTCAGGTTCCTGCAGGACTCAGAAGCTCGGGGGCAGGTCTTCTTCTCTGGTTAGACAGCTGTCAGCCAGCCCCCCTGCACAACCCAAAGAGTCAGACACTGCACAAGTGAACTGTGGCCGGAGGTGAGTGTTTAACTTCTAAACTGTGACTTCCTTCGCTGCTGCTTTGTTTACATTCGGTCTGTATAATCAGTCAAAGAGAAAATTTCATTTCAGAGGGAAATTTGTTTTATAATTGTATGTGATTATATGTGGCTTTTGTGTAGCTACCATTCCTGATCTTTCTGGATTATAATGACCTGTCACGTGAGTCATTGTTGACACATTGTGTGGCATTGCTTTTACAAACGGTTGATAAAAAATCAAAAAATATTGAATGGATTTTTAAACAGTTCATTCATGCATTTATGTAAACTATATATGAACTCCGTCAGTCCAAGTTTGGACTTTGAAGAGTGTGGGAATGGCCGCTGTAATTCGAGCTAGCCACCTGTGCTCGCGTGCGTAGAGAAAACACTAGCTTTTGTGTCGGGAGTGAGACGTCCGCACAGCGGGGGGCTAAGGTACGATATTTGTGACAGGTGGCATCCTCCTCCCTCCTCAACACCATCTCGGGGTCGCAACAGCTGCCCCCAAATTTGATTCCGAGGATCCCTCACATGTGCACCGGAGCCGAATCGGGGCGGGGGGTTGTGTTTGCGTAGCTGTTTGCATTTGCGTGGTGACCGGTGACATCATGGCTGGGAACGGAGGAGGAACAGTTCACATGGGATCTTAAAGTGAGTGGGGCTGGGAGGATGCCAACTTAGAAGCAGGCAGAAGATGATGTCCGTCTAAAGGCTGCGATGACTGATGCCGTCTGATCTTCCTCAAAAATGTGACCTGTAAGTAGAGATGCGTTGATTTTATATAGATAGGAGAGGACAAAGACTGTCTTACATGGTTCCGTTCATTTGGAGATGGAAAGTTGCTTTGGAAAATAGGATTTTTGGCTTCAGATGGTTTTGCATGGAATGTGATTTTAAAAAGCTTTAAGAAGAGAAGATGTTTTCATGGCTACTGTTGATGGGTGGCCTGTGTGCCAATGTGAGGTCAGTACGAAGTGAGATAGGACCAAGGTGTCACATTCCACAGTTTGGTGTGTGTCTGTGTGTGTGTAGTACTTAATTGCAAATGCCCACCCACCCCATTTCCAGCTAAAAGGGCTTTAACTTCATTCTAAATGTTTCACTCATTTCATGTTCTTGTTTCGAAACTACCACAAAGTGTCCCACTGGGCATCCTTAATTAAAAAAATAAATAAAAATGATGATACTATTTATGTAAAATTAAAAAAAATCTCAATCATTCTTCTTTTGTTTCTCAGGGTAGTGACTTGAATTTTTTTAAAGTGATCCAGTAAAATATCAAACTTCAAAAAGATATTAAAGTTCTCATTGTTTGATAATATTAGCAAATACTGTAGCTACAATTAATTTGTGCTTGTTGGGTAAAATGTGAGTACAAAATGGCTAATCTGTTCCCAAACTAGTTTTATCAGATGGTGTGCCACCCAAGAGACAGGATTATCGCTTCTTCACATCACATAAATAATCCTTACCCGAAGTCTGCGTAAACGTGGCTATTTTAAAACCTGCTGGAAAAACAACAGGAAAAGTTTCATTTCTGCACTCGCACAAACAATATTAACAGAGAGCAAGATCTTCAAGTGGCCCACGTCTTTGAATCTAAACATTTTTGGTAATTATGGTGTCCTGTGCCGCCGCAGTTTACAGAAGCTTTTATTTTGGGAGTGATAAATCTTGAATTTAAATGCAGCTTTAAGTTTTGAGACACAAAGTTGTTGGCTGTTTATTCAAGCATGGAAGACCCACAAGCCTCCTCTAGTGGACACATGGGAGACAAAAGTCACATAGGAAGCATCCAAAAATACATCTCATGTATTTTATAATGCAGTGAATAGCTTTTGGGAATTCGAGAGAGACTATGTAGGATTTAAGAAGCCAATTTTGATGCATGGGAACAATTTTATCAGTTGTGTTTTTTTAATCACCAAGAGGCTTTATGTGCGACTTGAAATTACAACGAAAAAAAAGTTATTAAACCACTTTATTAGGCTAAACCTCATTTTTACAATAATAATAGTAATAATAAAAATTTCTAAAAAAAAATATCTTTCTTTAGGTATATTTTCTCTTGTTTTATTTGGGCTATCAGTCCAAAATAGAGAAATAATGGAGAAAAGGAATAAAATAACAAATAAATAAATAAATAAATAATACTTTTGAGAAACTAAAATTATATTTTACACATTATCATATATTAACTGACAATAATAATAAAAATAAATAATAATAATAATAATAATATACGTCCCTATACTACATATGAAATAAGCAATATTCCAGTATTCCATTTAGCACTATTAGAATAACTCCAGCACTCACACTGGCAACTTTCCACTTTTTGGTAACTGTATTTTTTTTTTTTTCCCCGCACTCGCTGCTCCAGAATGTCTGAAACATAACTTCTTACCACGTGGCCATGCAGACACGCCTCGCTCACACAAATTATACATTGAGACTAAACCATAGAGAGCATCCTTGACGTAACATGATTGCATCTCTCGCCTCAAGCCCAGACCGAGAATGCATGCTGACTTCCACTTGAACCACCCCCCCTTCCTTTTTTTTTTTTTCTACTCATGTGCAGCAATTCCAACGTAATTAGATAAGTGAGGATTAAAAAGAAGGCTAAAGAGAAAACTAGTGGGGATGAAAGTAAAAAATCCCGCCCTTGCTGACAGTGTAGCCACTGCAAATGGCCCGGCGAGCACAAATTACAGGTTGACACAGTCAGAGGAGCAGAGTGTATTTGTAGAATGTGTGTATGTGAGGTATGTTTGCTTCTGTTTGTACAGAAGATTATACAGCAAGCATTTACACCATATAACAAATCCTTATTTATACCTTCCTACTATGGAAGTTCAAAGGCGTGTTTGCGTGATGCAACGCATGCTAGGTTACCACAGGAGACAGCGTGTCGTCGTCTCGGTTATTGTGTGTCGAGCTTTAACAAGACCCCGTAGGAAGCCAGGGCCTCACTCTAAATATAAATCAATTTAATTACCCATCTTCACTACCTTCTTTGTCTAAGCAACAAATGTGATTTTTTTTTTTTGACACAAACGATACATTCCTTACTAAGTTTGTGTACGGTAAAATATTTGGATGAGGTTGTTTTATGCTGAGCACGGCAATTTTCAGACTAATAGATCAGATTGGATATCAGATATTAACTGGAATGCAAAATTAATTTTCTCAACTTGACACACGCTCAAACAAATGCTTTCACCTTTCACCCCACTTTGTGTCTAATTTATCTTCCGAGACCTTTCTTGCTTTAAAGATGTCATATTTATCGCCCTCAACACAAGTACGCCCCTCTTCAACCATCGGGTTTTCCCCTGAGCAAATTTACGGGGAATGCAATTGTCGTGAGTGACCTGAACCACCAATCCTGTGCTGATGTCTTCCTTTCTTTCCGCCTCCCTTTTGAAAAGCAGCAGAATAAGCTGAAACCTTAGTCCATTTGTATTGCCGGGACAAAAGAGGGCCCATTGTGACCAGGAGGGGTGTGGGGAGCTGCTTGGGGGTCACTGGGCCAGAGAGGACTTAGTCAGAGTCCGACCCCTGTCGGGTGAAGCGTTCTGGTCTGGTTTTGTAGACCAAGACCAGGTAGAGTCTCCGTATATGTGTTAAGAATGACGAGTTGCGGCGGCGTGCCTTTATCCAGCTGGACGAGGATTTTAACAGGGATGGGAGGGGTGAGCGGGTGAGTGACAGGGACTCCACTGCCTCTCTCACGCCCCAGCAGGAGTTTATTCAACTCCAGCTGCCACAAAGCACAAGAGCTGGAAATGGACGCAGTGAGAGGGCACAACAGGGTTGATCAGATTGCAGCGCTCGGATCATTTGACGCGGGATTTTGATGCAAAATGCACCCCAGAGCCAAGTCGAGGAGTTGTGACAACTACCTGTGTATTAAGGTACGGACTTGTCACTTTTTGACTAGTTGTTATTGTGCATAGTGTTGACAATGTCGCTTTTTTTGTATTTGTATTAAACAATGTGGTTGCTGATGTTGCATTTTGGAGCCGTCCAATGAAAAGCGGCTTTCGCCACATTTGTCTGTTTTCAATTGGAAATGGAAAAACATTCCATTATTTAATTTAGCTCTTTTTTTGCTTTTGAGGGTGAATTTGATTGTGGGCTGAGCTACTGTAAAATACTCTGGGTTGTTGTTAATGCACAAATAAAAGAAAACAAGATTTGAAGTGCAGGGTTTGTATCACTATCAGGGTCAATGATGTACGCTCCTTTGTATCCTTCTTGATAAGCAACTTTTTCTTTATCAACTCCCAACTTGTTTTGGTATGCACCCGCTCTATATTTACCCCGCACAGGAATCAAGATTTTTTTTTCTTCTTCGTTACTTCCACGATTAGCAGAATAACTCGTAGTCTAAAAATGTGCAGCAACATCCTCAAGTGTGTGTTAAGGAATGTAAGAAAGAAGTTAAAAGAGGTCAACTTGGGTTTCTCGTGAACAATATCCTGCAGCAAGTGTTGTTTACGTCCTGTCAGACAAAGACATCAATCGGCAGACGACATCAATCAAGTCTTTCGAGAGTTTTTTTAAAAACATCTACGAGGGAACCACGCTACAGTTTTCCTTCCCTTGATCTCTCCATCAGTTCCAATTAAAAACTTTGAGAGTTTATCAGGTCTTTAATATGACCTATGGCCTTTTGGCATCATCCTGCTGCCTGTGAAGCTCCTGGTTAGCTCGAAGCTCTCCCGTTACACTCCCTTGGTGGTTTCATGCTTCACTGGACGCCTGGTAGGCAGCCTTTTGTGCCTGTGACCTACTAAATGAGTCTGTGAGCACCTCTTGATCACTCTCGCTCCACCTTTCACTCTGATTCATCCTTTGTGTGTGTGCTTATTTATAAAATTCTCTTCATGGCTTCCCGATTTAAAAATGATTTGATGTTTCGGGCTTCTTTTCACGTATCTCGGTAACAGCTGTTTTGCTGAGGGTGTAGACAAAGTATCCCACCTGGATTCAGAGACCACTAATTAAGTTTCTCCATCATACCGGCAGCCATTTTCTACGGAGAGCTGGATATCACGAAAGGGTGGGACTTTCCGTTTTGGGTTGTACAGTATGGCACGGGCGAGGGTCTAAAGCGGGACAACTTATGCATTCCTCTGTGCTCAGCTGAGCTCTCTCATTCTGCTGAGACATGCACATGTGGTCGCCTGCCACAATATTAGGGACACTTGCATGAAATGAATCAAGGCGAAACTATTAATAAAAATGAATCAAGGCGAAACTATTAATAAAAGTTAAATATACTGAGGTAGTGTCACTATTTTCCTGCAAATTATTGATACAGTAATAATATTTCATAAGAGTGATGTTCGATACTTTTCAGACCGATACTGAGGTCTCAGGTGACCGATACCAAGCACCGATACCATTGGTACCTTTGAAAAAAATCAATGACATATTTTTTAAAAGACTTTTATACCCCAATAAAACAATGAAATAATGTTATTTTTATTTTCTTTTTTTCATTTCCAGTTCCGTAAAACAGCCACGGACAATATTGGTATCGATCAACATCGCAAATACCGATACCGTAAAATTTCTTTTTTGTATTCTTAGTTCCCTAACACGTCCACAATATTGATATCGGTCAACATCGCAAGAACCGATACCGTAAAATAAGGTTCCGATACCGATACTCGCCCATCCCTTATTTTATTTAATAAAAACTGATGTCATTCATTTGTGCAGGTGTGCCTATGCATTATACAGGTGATGACTACAGTAGATCTTTAAGATGAATCCTCAACATGTGCTAGCTTGAAAATCTCACGTCCCTACTTGTACTTCTTTCCTTCCTTGGGAACCTAAAGAGGAAACTTAGTGACCCGTCTTCACAGGCTTTCCTCCCATTGTTTGCATTCTCCTCATAAAACACCACGTTGTTCTTCTTCTGCCGGGTGACGAAGGCCTCGAGACATTTGTGTTCCCGCTAAGTGCTGTCTGACTACTAATGGAAGTGGGCGCTTTTGTTTCTGGAGACCAACACTGTCCCGCACACACCACTTAGGAAGGGCGATGATCACAATGAAGGCCTTGTAGCCAAGTGGTGGCATGTGTAACCAACGCGGTCAACTGTACTCAATCTTCTCTAATAAACAGCCACAAAGAGCCGATTCGTTCAAAAGGGTGAAACACGGCGCTAGCTTGACTTTTGCTAGCTTTGTCATGCAAATACCAAAATGTTCGTCTGCCAAACGGTGGGACTTTCCCCCCGTCTATCTGCACGGTTATCATTCCAGGGCAGATGTCTCGTCCAACTATTGTGTTCCGTTCGGGAAGGACAGATAGCAGAAGGATGTTTGGCCTTGACTCCCCTCCTGTGAACGCAACCAACATACCAGATTCGCCTCTCAGTGTTCCACATCAGGCTCTTAAATTTACCAATCTGTAAGATCACGTATGGGTCAGATAATAAAAAAGGTCACTCGCCAGTAGGCGGACTTTCCAGTTGTGCTGTTTATGTCCACTGTCAGTGACATCACTCGGTCCAGGTGTTTCCCTTGGAACCGATGGAAAGACCATCACTGGTTCCGGTTTCCTATCGTGATACAATTTCCGGGATCATGTTCAGTCTGAAAATAAGCGTATTTATCTGGAGTTGTAATCATGGTCATTCATGTCGAGCAGTTGAAGGCTCGCTGAAGCGGTCGTATCTACAAAAGTTGGGTTCAGCTTGTCACATGATGTTCTACCATCTGTCTTGTGTGTAGGCGGGATGGGAATATTTGTGTGACCGTCTCATCCACATAAATAATGATAAAAAAAATAAAAAGTGAACTGTGCTCTACAGCTGACGGAACATTTCTGCTTTCCTCACAGGACGCTGAATCTTTGGACAGTTGTATCCAAAGCACCTTGTCGGCCTTGTACCGACCTTTCAACGCCACCGCCTCCACCGTCCTGTGGCAACTTTTCAGCGTGGTGGAAAGACAGTACCGCGGAGACGGTCTCCGCTGCTTCATCGATTTCTTGCTTCCCGCCAAGAGGATTCTTCACATCATCCAACAAGAAACTTGCGTGAGTGGTTCCATTTTTGAAACTCAACTATAAAACTCGATATTCTCCAACTTTATTCATTTTCTGATTACACAATGACGTTAGCTATGATAGTTTCACTTAAATCTGGCCTCCAAGAACGACCTGGAAAGTTTTTATATTTTGTGGGCCACTTGAGAGGATCTTCTCGCAAAGGCTTTTCTGCACAACCAAGATTTTTGTTCTTGTTCTTTGGAAACCAGGCCTGATCAGACAAGTTCGTCACTGTGTGTGAGTCATCATTTGCGTAGTTAAAGTTAAATTATATGTTGTAACAATGCTGACGATTTATCAGACACACATAAGGGAATTTTTTTTCTTCTTGTCTTTTTATTTTATTTATTTATTTATTTATTTATTTATTTATTTATTTATTAACTGTACCTTTTTTTTTTTTTTTTTTTTAGTTAAGGTTCCGAGGACTGCTGCTCTACAATGAAGGCTGGCCTCTGTGCATTCACGACAAAGTTGTCCTGCAGTTGTCGCCCTTGCATAAAGTCAGACTAAAGCAAGGAGACTTCTACCTCCAAATTGTCCCGTTAGGCCGCAAGGCCGCCAAGCTCGCGATAAAATGCTTGTCGGCCAGCGGGCAGGCTATCGTGGAGATCCCCGTGGCGGAGAGCATGTACGGCAGCATCTTCACCGCTGAGTTCCTCCAGAATGTAACGCTCGAACGGAACCTGCACCCGCTCCAGAACTGTCTGCTCACAACCGGCAAATCCGTGTACAGGACCCCGTGGAAGAACGTGGTCAACCCTCTGTTTGTCAGCAGCACGGCGGAAGCCATCATGCAAGCGCAGTGCAGCAGGGTGGGCTTCCGAGGACAACTCAGCGCCTGCAGCACGAGCGGATCCACGGGAACCCTGGACAGCCATCGCAGCTCCCGCGAGTCTCTCCATTCTCAAGGAACCGACTCCACTTTTTCGGAACCGACCTCGCCGAGCAGAAACCGCGCGGAGACCGGCGGCGATAGCCATAGCATGACTCGAGAAGACATAACAACTCCCATCATTAAGATCAGCCCCACAGAAGAGCGTGGGACGGAACACAGAGAGGAGGACGGCGGTGGGAGAGAAAGAGGACCAACATCTAAGATGCTCTCGTTCAGCACAGACCTCAGCAATCCCAGCCCTCGTCGACGTCAGCCGAGAGACTCGGTGGCTTTTGAAAGCAGAAGACTTTTCAGGAAATCCTACATGGAAGCCCTGCAGAACCCCATGAGCCTCGGCTCCAGCACTGAGTCCATCCTGGAAGAAAGTCCGGAACACGGGAGCCTCAGAGAAGGTTCCGTCACACCGGGCAGCAGCCCGGATACTCGCGCTTCTTCTCGAGAACACTTAGCCCGGAGGTTGGGGAGTCGGACTTGGCTCAGCGGGGACGATTCCAGGCCCAGCACTCCTTTGCATTATTTACAGAAGGGACTACGGAGTGCGGAAAGACGGGCGGAACGCCGTTCAAAGTCATTGGAGAGGACTAACAAAGCCGGCCAGGGTAAAGCTCACCGGGAGAGATCTTCTTCCGGCGGCTCGGCGAGCATCTCCACCAAAAAGCTGATGAATGGATATGTTCTTCGCTTTGGGAGGTTGGAAGTGGAGGCCTCGCTTCCTGGTTGTGAAAAGAGGAGCAGTAAAGAAGTAGCGGGTATGTATCACTCTTCATGAAATCTTGTAGTTGATTTTAATTTTAAGAAATGTCTTCTATATATATGATGGTCATCATTTTTCAAAAAACGCACCTGCAGGCGTAGGAAAACAAAGTTTGAGGCTGGAGAACAGAACAGGCTAACGTGGGCAGGTTTTGTAACGATAGCCCGCAGCAAGACTCGCTACAACAGCTCTTCAAGGGTGAGACAGCTCACAACATTAATGCCGTCACTGTTGACAGATTGCTTTTCAGAGGTGACTTGCTGTGTTCTTTGGGTGGGGGCGGGTGCGGGGGTGCAGGCTTGGACCTACCCTGCAAAGTGAAGTCACAGTTCGGTGCTGTGTTTTGCAGCGAGTGGGTTTTGTTTTGTGTTGTTTCATGCAAGGTAACTGAGGTAACAGATAACGTAGGGGTGACGTCTGCAGTGCTTTTTTTTGTTCCGCAAAACTTGTTTTTCATGGGTTGGAATATGAACTTTGCTTTTGAGAAAAAAGGTGTATGGTTTTTGGCGATAATTGTGATAAAAGCAACATTATTATTATTATTATTATTATTATTATTATTATTATTATTATTATTATTATTATTATTATTATTATTATTATTATCATTATATCGGTAGAATAAAATAAAATTAGTTTTATTTTAATTTACGTTTTTTTCAGTTGTCTCACTCTCAATATTATAATTTTATGTCAATAAGTGCCCAATAAATGTTTAACAATGTTGTGGCAGTAAAATGATTAACTGGTAAATAAGCAGCTTGTTTATCAAATAATCATGATTATGATTATTTTTTTTTTAATTGGTTTATTGTGATCTTTTTTAATTTAAAATGGTTAAAATTTCCCCAAATTTTACTTAATCAACAGTAGAGTTTTTAGTCCTCCATGAAAGTGTGACTGATTATCTTTGTATCTTTTTTTTAATCAAAATAAAACATTCGGTCGGATCAGCCCAACAGCATATCAGAAAAATCACAATACAGTAGAAGTAATCAAATATCACATCCCCATTGCATTCCGAAGATGATCTCAGAGGGGGATTGCATTTCGGCTGTTGCAACAATTGTTTCATAGACAACAAAAGATTTTGTAAACCAAGGAGAAGAACCTCAATGTCCCACAATGAGGCAGCCCGTCGGTACAACACAAATTAAAAAAGTTCCATGAAAGACTCAACCAACCACACATTTCCTTTATAACCAAGTTCCCATCCCCACTGACCGCTACAAATTTAGCTTCGACAGTGCGACGTGTCTAGCGTAGGACACAAAAAGCAGATTTTTCACAATACTCCAGAGGCTTTACTCGACGTTTGTCACTTCCTGTGAAAACAAAGCAATTTAGGAAACGTGGGGAAAACACAAGCCCGCTCACACAGTGGCACAGGAAATGCACGGACTATTTGAAGACAATAGAGGCTGTGCTGGCTGCTTTTTTACTCCCACACAAATGAGCGGGACTAGAAAAAGAGGCCACAAACACAACAGTGTCCCCCACTGTTGTTTTTTTCAAAATCCCATCGAGACTTTAATATGACTCTGCTTTCTTAGGATGAGTATCACTATCCTTATATTACAGCAATAGATCTGCAAAAGGGAGGGCTGCGTCACTGTGGGAGTAATCACAGTTGATATTATTCATAGCCATGGTTTCTAGTTTCCTATTCGTTTTCGGAATGAGTCACGCAAGCTATAATAGCGACAAATTTTCTTGTATTGTCCTCGAGTGTAATTTAAGATGAGTGCTAATTGATATACACAATGAATGCTATTCGGATGCAATTTCACATAGCCGCAATCCAGATTAAGTGTGGAAATTTTGTTAGCCTAAATTGTACTTCTGAACGAGCCCCGGGGAGCAAAGTGCTGACGTGTCTAATAACGGTAAAATTACCCACGCTGATGCTACATCTGGTTTGCGGTATGAGTCAGTGTCAGTTGCTATGATTATAACACACCGAGGTGAAAGGAAGCTTCACTCTTTTTATTAAATTTTGTTTTATTATTATTACAGGGCAGCAGGAGGACAGCGGCGATGACAGGAAGTCGAGACTTGCAGAGGATGAGTCCAACAGCCCCAAAAGAGCCAATGGCTCAGCTATTGGGCTGGGGTCATCGTCAAGCTCCTCTAATGATAGCAACTTGTCCCTCCCTAAACGGATGTCAGAGGTCAATCAGGAACTGCTGGCATCCGGCGCTGTTATTTTGCCAGGTAAGGAGCAGCTAGTTGGCTTTTCAAAGTTTTCTTTTCTACCCCTCCTGGTGTTTTGTTTTCCAGGAAGCAGAGATCGTGGTGGGAGGGCGGTATTGCAGGTGTGCACCAGAGCTCAGGTGTGGGCAGGCGAAAGTTGCTCGGTGCACGACCTCAGCAGTTTAATGGTCTACCTTCACTCCACACTGCGGTATGTTGACAACAGTCTCCCGTTGTTTTCATTTTTTTTAGTCAGCAAGTGCCCAGAGCTCAAAGTCAAAAGCACTTGTACAAAAAAAAAATGAACAGTATTTAATCCTGTTGCCGATTTCCCTCACGGCACACAAAATATATCTATTATTATATTATATATTATATTATATATATTTTTTATTATATATATATTTTTTAATGTTTTATTATATATATATATAAATAAATAAAAATATATAAATAAATAAAATATATATATAATTATAAATATATATATGATATAATATATCTTTTTTAAATATAATAATTGTATTTTTTTTAATATTTGTATTTTATTTATTTATTTATTTTTTTTGGTCTAATGACTGGATTATGCTTGTTGGGGTTGTAGGAAAGAAAAACGTGATGAAGGTCTGACAGTTGTGATCGACAGCAGAAGGCAGCCGCCTGTTCCAGCTCTCTTGTCATCGCTGTCTGAATTTCAGGTGAGCACAGACACTCGAGCTTTCCAAGACCCCGTAAATATTTACAGGCCTCACGTGTTGAAGCAAAGCCAATGATCTTCCTCTCTTTTTCGCATTCTTTTACATTTTTCCCCTAATGCTCGACGTTTCAGAAAAAGAGGCACACCTTAAAGTTGTAATGACTGCTCTTCTTCTGAGAAAAGGCTAGCCTCGGGGCTAACGTGTGCTTACACGTCTGTTTTGAAGCGGAGTGCTTTCAGAAGACTTGCAAGAGCCATATGATTATGTTTTGAGTCTGGCCTACTGGTACCGAGATGCTCAGACATTGTAAAAAAAAGATTTAATAGCATCTGTCTACATATGTAAAACATTTCTCCAGTAAATGCTCTCATTTTTTTTAACATTATGGATAGAAGTAAATAGTTTTATAATCATGACAACAGGTGAGCCTTTACTATTTCCCCCTTTAATTTAATTTAATTTAATTTTATTTTATTTTATTTTATTTTATTTTATTTTATGTTTCTTCAGACACTGGTACCAAATGCACTTTACTCGGTTCTTTTCCTGGCGGACAAGGAGGCAGCAACCAAACCTGAAAGAGACATTGTCAACATCCAGGTGAGTAAATAAAGTTATTATCACGTGTCCACCCAGCAACGTATTTGTGTTTTTCCTCGCCACAGACTGAAACATTGTCATCGTTGAAGGCCCTGCTGAAGCACGTTGAAGCAAATCAGCTCACGCGTGACCTTGAGGGAACCTTTCAATACGACCACAACCACTGGATGTTCTTCAGACAGGTGATGGGACGAACACTGTGGCTCTCTATATTTGTCGAGCCATATTAATTATTTTTTTTAAACCCATACAGAAAATAGAACCATTTGCCAGCAGCTGCAGCGAAGCCATCGCTTCCCTCCAGGAGTCCATCGCCACGTTAAGTGACAGTGGCAACCTCAAGACATCTCAGGTCGGACTTGGATTAATTAGTTAAATCAAAAATGGATATCAGCTCAGATTTTTTGTTTTGTTTAGGAGGTATCTCAGATGATGGAGCAGCAGAAGCATCTGATGAAGTGCGTGCTGAATGACAGCCATCTAAATAGGTTACGTTTGGAAGGGGGCACCATCCTCGCACGAATCAGGAAGGAAGAGGCCTGTGATAACGAAAGTTACAGGTACTGCTGCACTTCCTGTTAAAGCAAAAAAAAAAAAAGACCGTGTCGTGAATATTTTGGCTTGTCTTCAGGGATGCTGTCGATATGTTGAGTGCGCTGTACAACCAAGTGGACGAGGAGGTCCATGAGCTTGTCATTCTGTCCAATAAATCACAGAAGGACTTGGAAAGTCTCCTGGAGGTGCGCAGGTTTGAGGAACAGACACAACAGGTGAGCCTTTACTATTTCCCTCTTTAATTTATTTTATTTTATTTTATTTTATTTTATTTTATTTTATTTTATTTTATTTTATTTTATTTTATTTTATTTTATTTCAGGTCAAACTGTGGTTCGATGTGGAGGGTGATAAACATCTCACACCTTTAGGAGCACTCTCTTTGACTGTCAGCAACATAAAAGACATGAAGGAGAGCTTGGACCAATTTCTAAAAGAGTCAGTGGTAAATATCTCGACGAGTACGGAAATGATACCAATACACAGGAATTACCGGGAGCCAGCTGTGTCCATACCCACAACAGCGCAAACGCCCATGGCTATCTGCAAAAATACAACACTGGATCTGAAAATAAGACAATCTTTGCCAAGGTCATGTGATTTATCAAGAAGTGTAACGCAATCTGTTGTCCTTGTGTTGGTTGCCAGCACCAGCAGAGGCATGCCCTGCAGATGGTGAAAGACTCTCCGCAGTCTCTTCCTGGCTCCGTTTCTTCGGAATTCAAGCAACATCTTGCCTCCATCCTGAGCCGAGTGGAGAAGAGGAAGACACACCTGGACGTCCTGGGAAACCTTTATGAATTTTATGACTCGGTAAGTGGGCCGAAAAAGTTATCTTTTTTTTTTGGTAGAATTTATATAAACTTTCTGCTGCTAATTCAGTCTCAATCTAGTCTGACTTTGAATTTGGCTTAATATAAAAATAAAAAAATAATAAAAATAATAAAAATATAAATATTTATAAATAAATAACATGTCTTTGAATCATCCATAGGTAAACCAATGGCAGGAGCACTGCCAGGACTACGTGAGTCACCTCAACACTTCAAGTGAAGCTCTTTCACCCACCGTGGTCCCGACCCTGCGGGATTACTGCGCCGAGGCCTGCAAGTTCTCCATGGACAACTTCAGCCCACTCAACGATATGGTGCTCTCCCTGGAGTGTCCTCAGCAAGTCCAGCAGTGGAACGTCGTGTGGCAAAAATGTCAGCAGACCAAGCAGCAACTGGAGGACACATTAGCCCGAGCCACGAGAGCATCTTCAGACTCCATTTCCTCGGATTTTACGGATGTTTTCAAGCCCGCGGAGATCCAAATTGGTGTAGCGGACAATAGCGGGGGAGGACTTCAATGCGAAGGTTCTTCTTGTTCCAGCAGGACCGCTACGCCACTCGCTGTGGAGAACTCCAAACCACATTGCGATGAGCCTTTCTCCAAAAGCCCCTCGGGTTCCATCTCTTCCTCCTCACGCTTCACTTTCCCGCCCGACAGCAAAATGAGCCCGTCGATGTTTGACGACACAGACAGCGACTGTACCATCGACTCCTCTATCTCCTGCCACTCGGAGCCCATCTTCTCCGCAGCTTCCCGACTCCGCAAGTCACCCATGAAGAAGATCATGAAGAAGACCATGAGCTACGAGCTGACGCCGAGGGACGGTGGACATTCGGACTCCAGCCACGTGCATGGTTACACGGGGGTGTATATCAAAGGTTTGGAGGTGGCCAATAACGTATCTGCCGAGAAGATGCTGCAGAGACCAGATGTCACGAGCCCAGCGTTAGGACGCAGTCGCAGTATGTCGACGCCCTCCAGAATCCATAACAGGCACAATGAAGGAGATGGCAAGAAACAGAGCAGGTCAGCACTTTTTATTGTTCATCTAAAAAATTTAGAATTTGACTTTCAATGTTCTTCTTTCGGTTCCCAGTAAAATGCAGCACATCATGGACGAGATGATCTCCACCGAGAGAGAGTACGTTCGTTCCCTCAGCTACGTCATTGAGCATTATTTCCCCGAGATGGAGCGTCTGGATCTGCCCCAGGACCTCCGCGGCAAACGCAGCATCATTTTCGGCAACGTGGAGAAGCTGTGGGACTTTCACAGCCAGTACTTCCTCAAAGATCTAGAAGCTCGCGCCCACTCCCCGCTGTCCATCAGCAGCTGCTTTCTCCGACATGTGAGTGTCAAACAGTCCAGCCTTGCAGTTAAACAGTTAATAACACACGGCTCGTAATTTAAATCACTTCCACGGTGTGGAGGAGCTCATGCTGACATGCCGGTTTACTTTCCGGAGTGTTCTAACTTGTTAATTGTGTGCGTGTGTGCAGGAGGATCAGTTTGGAATGTATGCCCTGTACAGCAAGAATAAACCGCGCTCCGACTCCCTGCTCAGCAGCCATGGGAACGAATTCTTTAAGGTGCGTCTGGAAACTCTGGTAACATTCTTCGCTGGGTAAAAAGGTCAGCACTGATCCACAATGGTGCCGACGTATAAGGTGTGTTAAAAAAATAAATCTCTGTAAATTGAAAAATAAAAAAATAAATATATATATTTTTTAAAATCTCAGTAAATTGACAATTAAAGAGAAAAAAAAATAACTGAAGAAAAATGAACAGATAAAACATGGCGGTAAGATACATACGCATTCCTAACGGTTCTCTCGCATCCCAGAATAAACAGCTGGATCTGGGGGACAAGATGGACTTGGCATCCTATCTCCTGAAGCCCATCCAGAGGATGAGTAAATATGCCCTGCTGCTGAAGGACCTCATCAAGGAGTGCGGCCAGTCACAAGCGCAAGAGCTGAGTGACCTTCGCACCGCCGAGGAGATGGTCAAGTTCCAGCTTCGCCATGGCAACGACCTGCTGGCCATGGATGCCATTCGGGGCTGTGACGTAAGCAGATAGTCCATTATTGATGCTACTTTCGTTAGCTTCTCTATAGTGTTTTGCATTGTGTGTTAGCGTGAAGCTAGCCATGGATGCCATTCGTGGCTGTGATGTAAACAGTAAGTCCATTAATGCTACTTTCGTTAGCTCGTCTATTGTGTTTTGCATTGTGTGTTAGCATGAAGCTAGTGGATTTTTTGAAGGGTTCGTGGTTGGAATAAAAAATAAATATATATACTATAATATAATACTCTTCGCCGTGGTGTGTTTTTGAACTTGATGTCATCTTTTTTTGTATACAGTAGTGAGGTCAGCATCCCGTCAGAGCTTCCATTGTTGTGTGTGACGCATGTGACCCGAGATGTTTCCTGTCTAGGTGAACCTAAAGGAACAAGGTCAACTTCGCTGCCAAGATGAGTTCATCGTCTGGTGCGGACGAAGGAAGTACCTCCGCCACGTCTTCTTGTTTGAAGACCTCATCCTCTTCAGCAAGACCAAAAAAATAGAAGGAGGATATGACATTTACATCTACAAACAATCCTACAAAGTAAGCGTTTTATTTTTAGTGACAGCCGGGGCTTTCAGAAACTGAGTATTTTTATTTTTTTTTATAGACAGCAGAGATTGGTATGACTGAAAATGTTGGCGATAGCGGCCTGCGCTTTGAGATTTGGTTCCGCCGAAGGAAATCCCAAGACACGTTTATCCTTCAAGCAAGCTCTGTGGAGATCAAGGCGGTGTGGACTTCCATCATAGGGAAGATCTTGTGGAGGCAGGCGTTACGAAACAGGGGTGAGCGTTTCTTCATCAAGCGCTTCCATCGATTGTTGCGTATTTTGTTTGAGGGCTGTCTTATTTTACCTCGCAGAGTTGCGCATTCAGGAGATGGTGTCAATGGGCATTGGGAGCAAGCCGTTCATGGACATTAAGCCCAGTGATGCAGCCATCAATGATAGAGCCATCGACTATATCATGAAGGGGTCTGGTGA
This sequence comes from Syngnathus scovelli, assembly GCF_024217435.2. Lineage (NCBI taxonomy): Eukaryota > Metazoa > Chordata > Actinopteri > Syngnathiformes > Syngnathidae > Syngnathus > Syngnathus scovelli. The sequence goes on from NC_090855.1 coordinate 3,915,943, forward strand.
GACTTAATTAACATTTAATCAATTGTATTTTCTATTTCTATGTATTTTTTCTAACAAACTCAAGAAAAAAAATCAACAATACAATCCAAAATGTCCCTTTTTAATGATCTAAAAAAGACTTTTCCAGGTTCATGAAGTCCAAAGAAAATCAAAAATCAATGGGATTGATTGGGAGTTTTCAAATTAATTTAAAAAAATGAGTCCAAAGAAAATCAAAAATCAATGGGATTGATTGGGAGTTTTCAAATTAATTTAAAAAAATAAATGAATAAATAAATAAATAAATATTTGTTGTGTTGGCATAAAGCTAGTGAGCATATATTATATTATTATATTAACCCAAGCAACCTTGAACACTGAGCTGTTCTCGTCTCGTGCAGAGAGCAGAACATCACACTTTTTTTGTCTTCACGTTGCCAACAGAATGTAGAACAAGGGCCTCCATCGCGGTACCCTCGTACGAATACTCGGCTTCCATCAAGAGACCCCACTCCACCATCTCCAACAGCAGCACGTCGTCCTCGGGCAGCCAATCGTCATCCTCCCTGCTGGGCTCGCTCAACCTCCACCTGTACTCTTCGCCCTCGCACCTTCACGCTCATCCTTACCCGCTGGCCAGCATTCCCTCCTTCACCCAGTGGCCTTACGACTGCATTGAAGAAGACGAGCTGGAGCACGATTCTGGGAGCCAGCCCTCCATACGTGAGTTGGGATGCCCGCTTTTATTTTATTTCAAAATCATCACATCATTTTAGCTGACTAAATAAAACAAAATAAGATGAGCAAACCAGAAACTTTTTTCAGATTTCCTTAACTTGCCTCGACCGCACAAAAGATGACTCGTACTATTTGCTATAATGAAGAAATGCTTTTGTGTGTCAGTCACGGAAAGTTCCGAGACGTCGTCCCAGTGCACTTCCAATGACAGCATGAGCGGCCTGAGCACCCTCACCTTACCCGGGCCCCCTGACGGGCTCCTGGACTCGTACAACAACAACAACAACAATGAGGAATCCTCCTCTTTCCTGTGCTCCTCCGTGGGGCCTTCCTCCGTGCAGGCCTCCTCCCTCTTCTCCAAAAGTGAAGACCTCCAACCGCAGAGCAACAAATTCATCACAGCAGTGAGTCTTTGCTCTGCGTCCTTGTTTTGAATTTTTTTCCCCCAAGTATCACCTAAAATATTTAAGTGCCAACTTCATGACCAACATGTAACGTAGCAAGCTTGAATGTTTTATCAGGTAATTCTTTCACAGCCCACTAGAGGGAGCCAGAGTAGCACTAGTGGAATTCATGCAACACTGAGAATCACTTGATATTAACGTGCTCATCTTTTACATCAACTCATTTTCCATTAGTTTTGGATGCATTTAAATAAATGATTATGACTTCTTTAATGTGCTTCTTGTTCTAAGTAGGAAACATTTAATTAGTTAGACGTAGTCATTTTGTGTTGCATATTTTGTTGTTCTCATTTTTGTCTGATTGTTGTTTTTTTTACAAACAAGGACAATAGAGTTGGAAGTAAAAAATAAATCTTGAACAAAAAATTAAGAAGATCATTACATTCATTATACTACATTTAAAGAGTGTTCGGCGTCCATTTTGAGTTGCCAAATATGGCCCCATGCCTTATAAAGTCTCTCAAAATAGAACGAAAGTATGAGCAATAAAGAATAAATTCATCGAGGTGTCTTAAGGACCAGCGGTAGGTAATAGCTCCGTTTAAAAACGCCCCATTTTTTTTTTGCCAGAGCCAGTCTTCTCATATAGTAGCCGTAGGCCTGTCGACAGTGGTGTGACTTAACGCTTAGCTCAGTAAGTATTCGGCGTCACCATTGTGGTCGTGTTAACAGCCTGTTCGACAACCCGTGACGACGAAACATGGCCTTGTTACTAATACAGTACGTGTGAAAATCATGCATGGCCGTGTGGCTTTGAAAGCTTTGCTCCTATTGGGTGTTTCCCTTGCCTGCTATTTCTCAACTCCGATGATGTCATTTTGGAATGATTCTATATGTGAACACACGCATGCTCTTGAACGCACTCAATGATTTGCCTTTTTTAAGGGACAGTGGATATAAGTCTACACACCCCGGTTCAAATGTCAGGTTCTCGTAAGAATCATGATAAACCATTTTTTTCAACATAAATATAACCTGAAAAGTGAATTGTACAGGTTAGAGGTCACATTATTAGTTTTGAAATGATTTATCTTGATTTTTTTGTTAGATCACAACACTGCGTTTAAACAAGGGTGTGTAGACTTTTTATATCTACTATAGTATTTTCTTTTGCAAACTATAGTTTGATTGTTTTTGGATTTATGAATGTGAATGTGATGTGTGCACCCCAAAAAAAGTAGGTCAATGTCATTAACTCTGTTAGATGCTAAAAACATTTATTTCTTTTTTTTGCAGCTGTGAAGTCCCGACAAAGAGCAAAATTCCAACAAAGATGTGATTTCAAGTTCGATCCAAATGAATTGGAGAAAAAAAGACATTACCGTGATGGTACTCATATGGTTTGTAATATTCCTGAACAGTAAGCATCTCTGTTTATATTGTAGATGTTTTTCTTTTTTTGTCGTTGTTATTGTTGTGTAATTTACAAATAGCTGGCAGACCAATGCAGAAAAAAAAAAAAAAAAAGCAGGTTATTCCTTTTGTTTGCTGTCCAGCATTTTGAGACTTGTACAGATGATTAAAAAAAAGTTTGTATGAAAAGATTTGTTAAATTTATTATTTACTGCATTTAGTTGAGTCTTGCATGCAAATAGTGTGTAATATTGTCAAACACTAAGAGAGCATTATGACAACCGCATTTTGCAGTGTTGTGGGGGTGGAGGTGTTTTTTTCCATTAAAGGCAGACATTGACCACATTTTTTTCAGCGGGGTAGATGGCCTTAAGTTTGAGATGAAGAAAAAAAAAAAGATGCGTTAAGAAGTCTTCAAAATTGAAATAGTTGTTAGCAAATTGGTTTATTTTTGCCACTTTTCACTTTGGAGATCCACACGCAGAGAATTATACTGACCAGAAGCTGCAATCCCAAAATGCAAAGTTCCATCGCCATCTACAAAGACATTTTAAATTGGTAATTTATGAAACAATCTTTTTTTTTTTCCCCTCCATAATTACTCTCACCATCGAATCAAGTTTTCTGTACTTCCATTGTATCAGGTCAGCAATTATTAAACCAAGGCCGGGTAATGCAAAAATGACACAAACGCTGTTGATGATGAGGGACACCTGAAAAAAAACATTATTTCAAATAAATATTAATGAGCATGTAATGTAAGAAGGCTTACTTACATTTAGCAATACTGGATATCTTTCCAACATGCAGGAAACAATTCCTGCAAAAATGAACTGAAAGGCAGGAGAATTTCAAATGATTGTGAAAAAAAATAAAATAATACAATTAAATAAATAGACTTCTTACAAGCATTCCAGTCATGTGAGAAACTCTGAAGAGCGTGGCGAGCGACTCATTTATACTCAAGCCTATGGCCAGCGTAAAACCAATTCCAACACTGGGCACTCCGCTGACAACTTGCAGGCACTGCAATGATTGATCCATAATCAATTTGTGAGAAATATTGATGTGAAATAGTGTGGTAGCATGAAAAAAATTGGATATAAAATTATCCGCACAGTTAAATAATAAATAATAAAACTCAGATAATACATTTCATTAATTTGCAGAATATTTTTCTAAAAGAAAAAATTGCATGCACTTATTTTTGTTGCAATAAAAAAACTAGTTCAGTCTACAATGCATCTTTTTTTTTTTTTACCATTTACAAGGAAGACCACAAGAACCTAAGTTTCCTGTTGCTGACTTTCGAACAGGCTGGACATCCTTTAACTGAACACCGCAAAACTTCGACCTGCAGTATTGTCAACTGTTCAAAACATTCACTCAGATTCCTTAAGGAGGTTTTAAATTATATATAATAAATGCTGTCCTCCAATTAATCACTGTCATTAAGCCACATTTCAAATAAATACATCATTTATAAAAAAAAATTAAAAAAGCTATTTTGAAACAGAATTAAAGATTCATAAAAACAAACCAAAAAATCGTATCCAAAAATCTTCATAATTAATTCAAATTAAAATGAATCAAAGCATGCTTCTCGGCCTTACCCCCAACATCTCCATTCTATTCCGGAGCAAGTCATGCGAAGCCCAAATTTCATCCTCTTCGAATTTTGTGGCTTTGTACCGTACCACCCTCGGGAATTTCTCAACATCTTCGGACAGGCCTTGCTCATTTTGGTGGATCTCCATTTTCTCATGTGAACAAGCCATACTGCACTCACCTGCAAGTACATCATCAAAATATACAATTATATACACATAAAATAATTATTTTCATGTATTTTGTAATAAGGTTTAGTTCGGGTTTTGTCACCACCTGTTCCGTGTTTGAACCAATCAGTTCCTTCTAGAAATTAAATTTTACCAAAACTCTTTTTTGCAAAATGTTAGATAAGCAAGTTGTTAAAGTTTGCAGGCGGGTTCTCACTTACCATCTCAGACTGTGCTCGACTCTTCAACAAACCCCTTTTTCGAAGCAAGTCGTGACAAGGAGGTCACGTTTGTCACTTCCTCACTTGGCTGCTGATCATCATCATTTCTTTGCTCAACCTGTTGAACATCACTTCGAGCGGATCAACAGTAAAATCTCGGTCGGTGATCTTTGAAGAACAATGAGGAAGACGTTTGTGAGTGACGACTCCATGATCATCAATATTTCCATCAGGAAAGATAGCGAAGGATGGGGCTACGTTATGCCACGAGAATTTAAGTGTGTGTTCCGAGACGTTTTTAAGGTTTTTGCTTACAATGGATTCCCAAAACCTCTTGGGGTGAGTGGAAAAAAAAATTATCACTTTCCTGACCAATTAAGAGAAATTGGATAAGCATAGTTGTAAATGGATGCTGACTGTTTTTTTTTTTTCCTTAAACATGTAGGCAGCACAATGTGTTGCTGGAGTGACATTTTTCAGTCTTGGTCTGATATATCCTTCCATTCTACGTGCTGACATTTTTATCCTTTTACCAAGCATTTGGGTACGTAACCTTTTGAGTCGAATTGAATTTTGATTTACATTTGAAATTACTTATGCGCTATTTTGTGATTCTTCTACTTTATGTTTTATCAACGGTAGTTTGTGCTTTGTGGAATGTTGACCTATGCGGCGGGAAGTGTTCCCAACATGCGTCTGGTAAGTGGATTCTGGGGAAAATGTTGCTTTGATTGGTTGAGATCTTTTTTTTTTTTCTCCGGGTTTGTGGATTTGAGTATTTTTATTGCACTTGCCAGACCAAGGTGTCATTCTGTCTGAACATCATCAGCTTCCTGGAGTCCACCGTGTTACTTTGTCTCTTTTTGCTCAACCGCGCCTTGTATTGGGGGGATGCCGAGCACGAGTCCAAGGTGAGTTCAGCATTTGATTTTTTTTTTCTTATGCTGGAAGCTCAAAATGAGATTCATCTCTTTCTTTTCCACAGCTGCAAATGGGAATCAGGGTGACAGCGTATGTCCTGCTTTTGGTGGAAAGCTTAATTGCCTTATTTCTGATCTACTGGGAGAGTAAAGCAGTGTGCAGGCAATATTTCAATACGCTGGTGTGTTGCATTCTCTCTGACTTATTTCATCTCTAAACTGATTAAACTAATGAGGAGTATTTCCCCCCCCCTGCAGCCCATTATTCAGCTGAGACAGGAGGAGGACAAACATGATTCAACAAAACAATCCGACAAGATCAACTGACTGCTTTTTAGTCATTATTAACACATCAAATTTGCTTGCCTGGCAGCACCTCAGAAGTTTACATTATGCAATAAAATGTAGTTTTAACAGCACCAATGGCCCATCCTTTGATTTTGTTTATCCTGCAAAACAATAAACAACCACTAGTGGGCGACAAACACAAAGAAACATCAAGTCGGAAATAAAATGGAATGTTTTCAGTGAAACTCCATTTGACATTCAAATATTATTTTTGTACCACATCATGATTATTACATGGGTTAAATAATTCATAATGTTTTTGTGAATTCCTTACAGAGGTCACGTTCAAAACGGCAAATGAGCTCTTCCACTCCTCCGGGACACTCCCAGCTACGTTCACGCCAATCAAAACTCATCAGTCATCGCCAAGCTTCTGTTTTTATTTGACTCCTTACTTTCTTCACACTCGCACCCTGCTTTTTACTGTGGAAATGTGTGTTTATTCATCTTTCCGCTTTTCTGTTGCGGGCTAGCCAGTAGCTAACCCCCGGTGCTGTTTGGGTGAGGGGGGAAAGCTCTCCTATGGCGTCAATGTACAGCCGAGGGTCGCATACCCTAAGCAAGGATGACGTGAACTACAGGATGCATTTCCGAATGATAAACGAGCAGCAGGTCGAGGACATAACCATAGAGTTCTTCTACCGGCCGCACACCATCACGCTGCTAACGTGCACGGTGTTGTGTCTGACGTACTTCGCCTTCGTGAGGTAAACTGGGAAGAGGTTAGCTTAGGGTGCTAGCAGGTGGCTAGCCATAGCTGTGATGCTTTGATAGAGTCAAGGAGCCTGATTGCGCTTTATTTTGTCTCAAATTAAATCAATGAAACATGCGCCATATTCCATGACGGTGCTTTTAAAGCAGCTTTTGAATCGTTCATGAAACCATGCCGTGTCAGTACATTAGCAAAACACGTACACATGACAATAAAGTCTTCCCCCGCTACATCGCGAATGATTTTAGACTTACAATATACCTTCTTCACGAAAACAACAAAATGAATCCACAGAAACATTGTTTGCTTACTGCAGGTTGAACTTTTGTTTTTTTACAGAGATGATGGAAATCCTGACAGTAATCTATGGGTTGGTTTGATTCTGGTGATCTCTTTCTTCCTTGTTATCAGCGTTTTGGCATTTCCTAATGGTGAGTTTCCATATGAAAGATTTTGTTTTGTTCAGTGTTAAACATCTGTGGGTAAATGAACAAAGGTTCCAGATCAATTAAGTGAAATTGGATAATTTCCCACGGTATGCCTAATGATCTTGCAGCACAGTGGTTTGGAATCATCTTGCATGTATATTCACATTATTCCTTCTCTACAGGTCCATTCACTCGACCTCATCCAGCGATATGGAGAATAGTATTTGGTGAGTATTGATTGATGGAATACTGAAAGCATTTTTTTTTTCTGGAATAACAGCCTCTGTTATCTGGTCTTTGTTTGTTGCTCAAGGTCTGAGTGTGCTATACTTCCTCTTCCTGGTTTTCATCATCTTCCTGAACTGGCAGCAGGTTAAACAGTTAATGTACTGGCTTGATCCGAACCTGCGATACGCCAAAAGGGAGGCAGATGTAATGGTGAGGTCCAGCTTCGCTGGAATGGCTGATTAAATTCTACTGTAGGTGTGAGCATTTGCTGCTGTGTGTTCAGGAGTACGCAGTCAACTGCCATGTCATCACCTGGGAGAGAATTCTCAGCCATTTTGACATCTTTGCGTTCAGCCATTTTTGGGGTTGGGGCATGAAGGCCCTCCTGATCCGAAGCTACGGCCTCTGCTGGACCATCAGTATTACCTGGGAGCTCACCGAGGTACCGCATGTTGTCATATTCTACACGGGGTGTTACATCTGCGAGATTCATCTCACATGTGGTTCCTTCAGCTCTTCTTCATGCATCTGCTGCCTAACTTTGCCGAGTGCTGGTGGGACCAGGTGATTCTGGACATCCTCTTGTGTAACGGCGGGGGCATCTGGCTGGGCATGACGGTGTGCCGCTTTCTGGAGATGAGAACTTACCACTGGGCCAGTATTAAGTATGTCCTGGGAAGTTAAAAATGAAAAAAAAAAAAAAGTTCCATGACTATGTTCCTAGCTCATAACACTCTCAAATCATCTTTCCCTATTAAAATGAATGGAAATGCCATGTACCTGATCCAGCCCAAAAAATAAATTTTTAAATATTTTTTTAAGAACAAATACAGTACTCTACAGTCTACCTATAGTAGTAATACATTTAAATAGAATGCAAAGAATAAAACATTTTTTGTTTCAGTTCAGTAGACATTGTGCTGGCTCTTCCTGTTCTGTTCTTGACCACACGAGGGCAGTGCAGTACATAGAAATAAAATCCCCCAGTAAGGCGCGGTAATTAAAGTCGTTCTGTTGCCCCAATGTTAAATACTCATTGTTCATTGTAATTATTGTGTGCACACTAAACTTGAATTGATTCTCCCAACAGAGACATTCACACCACCACGGGCAAGATCAAGCGAGCAGTTTTACAGTTCACGCCAGCCAGCTGGACCTACGTGCGCTGGCTGGATCCAAAGTCTTCCCTGCAGCGAGTGATGGGCGTCTATCTCTTCATGATCATCTGGCAGGTAGGTCCTTCTCGTCATCTCCACGCTGGCTAGTCGAGGATCAGCCGGTGTAGTAAATCCGGGCTAATCTAATTGCTGCCTGGATGAACTCTAAAAGCCAACTCGCTCGGATCTATTTAACGCACGGGTGTCCTGCTGTCTGCGCATTAACACTTAATCCCATAAAGAGGGCGGATTACTCAGATGCAATTAAAGAGGGTGCGATTTTTCAGAGCCATGCTTTTTCTCTGCCATGGCAACACGCTGAGGGTTTTATTTTGCACACTAATGGAACACTATCATCATGCACTTGGCCTCGCCTCTCTGGAGGCGCCACAGTAATTACCAATCTTGAAGAATGGATCAGCATGAGGACCGTGGAGCCGGTCCACTTTCAAAGGCTCCGAGCCAAATGAGGGAAGAACACTGCAGTGGGTCTTGACTCTCATTATGAAGCTAGCTAGCTAGCTTAGCTCGGTTTTGTTACATTCAGCCATCGGAATAAAAGTGTGTTGTTGCAGATGTTGTCTCAAAAGATACATTATTTCTTGTAAATAGATAAAAAAAATAAAGATAATTTTCTGCAACACACCAAAATAATGACCGAATGATTAATTGTGAAATGATGACTTCAGGCATGGTGAAATATTAACAATCTTTTATTGTCTGCCTTCCAGCTGACCGAGCTAAACACGTTTTTCCTCAAGCACATATTCGTCTTTCCGGCAAGCCACGCCCTCAGCTGGTGTCGGATCCTGTTCGTGGGCATCATCACCGCGCCAACAGTCAGGTGAAACGCTCGTGCGTCTATAGCGCAAAACATTTACGTCTTTAGTTCTTCTCGGTCTAACTTGATGTTTTGTTTGCTTCAGGCAGTATTACGCGTATCTCACAGACACCCAGTGTAAGAGAGTTGGAACTCAGTGTTGGGTTTTTGGGTAAGTTTGCCACAAAGGTCCTTTTAATTTATGTGAATAAATGTTAACTGCTGCAAGCTTTTTTTTCACCGTGTTGAATTGATTGAGAATTGTAAACATAGCCGGAGGCTTGTTTACTCATATTACTAACCCACAAATCATTCTGGCATGTGAAGCAACTCAATGTTGATTTATTTCTGAGTGTTAAAAGCCTTGTCGTCTAATTTTTGTTTTGTTCTTTTCACCTTGCCCAGGGCGATAGCCTTTCTCGAGGCGCTGGCGTGTATCAAATTCGGACAGGAGCTGTTTTCCAAAACCCAGATCCTCTACGTGGTCCTCTGGCTGCTGTGTTTGGTAAGATCAGCATTTTTTTTTTGTGTTGATAGTAAACTAGCGCACTCTTCTGCTAACAGTATTCACTTTCCAAGCAACCATTTGTTATTATTTTTTTGGGGGGAAATAAAATGCCTTGTTAATTACATATCTCATATTGAACTGTTTCTAGGCCTTCATTACATTCCTGTGTTTGTTTGGGATGGTGTCGTGCGCAGAGAACTATGGCCCAAGAGGAAAGGTATGCTTTATTTTGCTTTGTTTGTCTTAAGTAAAAAGACAAATGTATATTTATATAAAAGTGACATCATTTTGTGGGTCAGGCCCATTTAAGTATTGAGTTGATTGGCTCTGAAAAAGTGAAGAAACATACTGATACTATCTTCTGGTTTGCTAAGCTAGCATTTGAAAGGCGCATGCTAAATGTCCGCTTGTCTTCCGCAGAACTTATCCGAATGCGAGGACGCCAATTTTGAGTTTTCTGATGATGCGCCAGAAGATCATAAAGGTAAAGTGAATTTTTTTTACTATTCAACGGAGGATAGCAACAAAGTTTGTATTGATCATGAGGGCTTTGTGTATTTCAGCAGAGATTGAAGTGGGAGGCCCAAAAAGTAGACTGAGAAAAAAGAAATCAGCGAAGCTCAACTCAGTTAATGGCGTGGAGAACCAGTAGGAATCACTAGAAGCGGTTCCTGAGCTCAGAGCTTCTAACGGGGGCATTAAGGTGTCGGATGATTCTAGGAGGCTCCGCCCTCCCTCCCTCCAGGAGAGACCACTGGTCCAGTGCAGTGTTGTCAGAGCGTCACACCCATAACGAACGGGCTACGCTCATAAAAAGCTCCTTTACCAGGTGTGTGCATGTGTGTGTGTCTACGTACACGTTTTGTGCACGTGAAAAGGAGATATGATAATAAATAACTGCCAACTTTTAGATTTAACTGCATGCCTTGTATAGCTAAACATTTACAGACAGTAACTGCCATTTGACTACTTCAGACATTTCACTATATAAAAACCGCCATGTCGAATTTGCTCATCATTTGAGCCTCTGTGATTTGTTTTTTTTTTTATTAATAATGATAATAACACGTTTTCTGTTTTGTTGGTTTTACAAATGTTTCGCCGAGTACGTTGATGACCCGAACTTGAATGTGGGCGGGGCTTCCACGCGAGACCATTTTTTTTTTACCTGGAACAAAACAAAGCACACATCAAACGCACTTTGCAGAAAGTTTGCGCTGAAGAACTGCACATTTAGAATGTTTGAGTATCTTGGGGTTTATTATTAGTGTTTTTACGCCTTGTTTATTAATGGCTGCTATTTTTTTTTTTTTACCGTGATGGTACGAAGGACAGATAATGAAATAGTTCAACCAGGATTGCTGATGATCTTGTTACACATGCATGGTTGCAATGTTACACACCACATGAAAGCCACACAGCATGATGGCGGCATTCTTTACTCCACTGTCATCGTCATTTTTAAATTCACCTTTTGTGCCTGTCTCAATTCTTTCGGTGTATAATCAAACTAATAAGGTGGCTTTGATCATTTGCTAATTCAAGATTTATTTGCATTTCCTGCCATGGGCATCCGCTCATGTGACCTGTTTGCCAAATTTTGCTTGCTCGTGTTTGTACTAACATTTTTCATGTCAAGTTCACTTTATTTTAGTCTTGCTGCTTTGTCAAAGTATACAAACACATTTGTCTTGATATTTGTACATCAATGTTGGTGGTCTGAATACTGCAGTTGTGATGGCGCTTTGACACTAATTGCATTTGTACTCTGATGCCTATACTTACATTTTTTTTTTTTAAATACTTACATTTTGGGAATGATATTCAAGTGATGATACACCTCTAATGAAATATTCCTGACAAATCAGATTTTTGAGACCAGCGACTGGCTTGGGACAAAGGTTTCTGTCTATGGTACGCAATTTTTTCTGGATTTACATGTAATTTGCCTAAATGCTAACATCATGAGAAATTACTTGTGCCGTTCTATATCACTGTGAAATACTGAAACACATTAAAATGTTTTACATGTTAAAGACTCACTCTTTCATTCCAACCTTAATAACTGGCCGAAATCCATTTTTATTGACACCAGTCTTCACTATGCCGTATATTTTATGGAAAGTATAACAAAATTGTGTGTCCATCATTATTTAAAAAAAAAGTTTACATTAAAAAAAAATCATAATTGTTAATATTGCCAGAGTAAAATGATCTGAAGGAAAAAAAAAATCATCCCGGTAGTGTGCACGTTTTGGGAATTTGGGAGGAAGCAGGACTACCCAAAAAGAAAAAAACCTCACAAGCACTGGAAAAACGCCACACAGGAAAGCCGCAGCTGGGATTTGAACTCTGAACTTCAGAATTGTGAGCTTGACATGCTAACCACTAGCCCACTATGCAAAAAAAAACCCTTCATAATATATAAATGTCATGTTAGTAGATTATGTTCTTGACAAAGGAAATCAAAAACGCCCTTGGCCGACCTTTGAGGTGTGACCTTCCGCAAAGAAGAACAAAATTGGCTGACCCGAGCAGCGACTCGTGTGAGATCCAATTTCACTGCACATCATGAAACTAAAATAGCTTCCTCATGTCAAGCGGCGTCACGACTGCATTGCAAGGAAATGTGACTTTGCGGCGAAGGGCAAAAGTCTTGCGGGATTGTGAAGTGGATTCCCATGGAGATGATGGAATTTGGAATCTCCTGAGAGGCGTGGTAAGTATCCATGTAGCGTGTTAACGCTTAAAACCGCCTGTGATTTAAAGAAGCAAACCATGTTTGTGATCCACAGGGAGGTACAGTATTTGATTTATACAAAACTGGTGGGAAAACTGGCCTTAAAACACATGTGGCCTGGTCCTGCTTTACTATTATGAGTCATGTAATGTTTATTGCCATTCATTTTTTAAAAATGTATTTAAATTTTATTAGTGAGTCATCTTTAAAATGATCAATATCGTATATAATAGTAATAATAATAATATTGGTTAAATTTAAATATCAAATTATCAAAATTTAACAGGTGTAGTCTATAAAATCATTAGTTAATTAAAAGAAAAATTATAAGACTTTTAAATTTTTTACTCTGTAACAAATCTGGCCGTCATTTTTGACAATTTAATTTTATTCCACATATCGAATTAATCTATTAACAGTGACTGGAGTTTACAAACTCTTCAGCAGCATGTAATGTAATTTAATTCCAGAAGAGGGCAGCAGAGAACAGCGAGCTGTTGCCTTTCATCACGTGACGTGGGCCTACTGCACAACACAGCAATGTTGCAGTGCTCTTCTCATATCCCTCCGTTTCCTTTCATCTCTGCTCCATTCCATGCACCTTAACGCTTTTCTTTGTCTTTCCTGCACCTCAACTAAAAGGTAAGGAACATCTGCAGCCATGACGGACAGCTGCCGGAGGCACGGCGACATTATGAGACCTGAGGGCACGTTGCGAGAGATCCGGATCAACTTGCTTGAGTGTAAAGTCTGCTTTGAAAAGTTCAACACTCAGCAGGCCCAGCGTAGACCGCAGAACCTGTCGTGCGGTCACGTTCTGTGTGTGGAATGCGTGGGGGCTCTGTCCCACCCTCTCCTGAGGAAGCTGGAGTGCCCCTTCTGTCGACAGCTGTGCCATGTTGACGCCACCTCCCACTGTCAGCCTCTTAGTGACCTGCAGGAGCTGCTCTTGTTCACTCCTGACAAACAGGAAGATGAAGAAGAGGTCTCAGGTGTGAGTGGCAAAACCTTACAACTCAGTTTGACCTTTGGCGGCTGGGGGACTCTTATTAATCCGACTGGATTGGCGGTGATGCCATCCTCAGGGACTTTGTTTGTGGTGCATGAAGGTGAGAAGAGCGTGGTGGTGTTTACTCCTCAAGGGAAGAAGCGGCACGCTTTTGGAAAAAGAGGACACGCTGCTGAGGAGGTTTGTTACCCAGTGGATGTGGCGGTGACCTCTTGTGGTCACGTGGTGGTGACCGACGCGGGCGATAAATCCGTCAAGGTGTTTACATCCAGGGGAAACCATGTGATCACGGTTAAGGCTGGCTTCTCGATGCCGTGGGGGGTGGACACGGATAGCAACGGGCGCATCCTGGTCTCGGACGTCCAGGCGGGAACGCTGTCCCGCATTAAGGTGGACTACAAACATGGCGTCACACTGGAGGAGGGAACGGTGGCTTCGCAACTGGACAATCCGAAAGCCGTGGCCTGCTGCAGGACGAACTATCACACGGCGGTGATGGAGCATGTGACCGAGCACATAAGGAAGCAAAGTTACTCCAGACTGACCGTGTTCACTCCAGACTTCCACATTCTTTATCAGACGGATAATTTAAGTCTTAGCCTGACTGCCTCGGTCACCATAAACATGTCCGCTGTGACCTTTGACAGAAACGGACACCTGCTTGTCGTCGACTCACATCGAGGGATGATTTGGACTTTTGGGAGGGTGCAAAGCGGTGCTGCCCTCGCTCCTCTCGTGGCAGAGCACCTCATTCGACCTGTTGGATTGGTGCCACTTAATAATACTCTTATCATTGTGGACGGCGGTGACCACACAGTCAAGTTATATTCTTGAGAAGTTAGACTGTAGTTAAATTGAAATATTATTCATAGATAGTAGCCTAGCAAGACAAATAGTTGGCTAGCTAGATTGTAAGCTATCTAGATAGATTCTTAATTTAGCAATAAAATAGGAGTTGGACCTCTCAAATGTATTTTCCATGTGTTTTATGAGTGCAATATGAGTTTCACTTTTTTTTGTTTATTGATATGCACATTTAATAAAAGGATATGCTTTTTGAAAATGTGATGTAGTGAAAATGTTTTCTTTTGGTTTGTGTACTTTGTTGACAACTTGCATTGTCAAGATTTGATGTTTGCTTCATGCACAGTATAATGGACAACAGGCAACATTTAAGCACATCAAGAATACTTACAGTTAAAACATTAAAAAGTAAAAAAATAAAAGTAGGTTTCTAAAATAAATAAAAAGCAAAGCATAACAGCTAAATGCCAGTTCACTGCTTGGAACTCTGGATCAACATTGAAAAGTCTATAGGCCTCAGAGCAAAATGGCTTTATATTTAATCTGAATTTTTAAATTTTATGTATTATATGTCACACTACCCTCCCACACATACACACACCATTTTATTATATTTTTTAACCGCATAATTTGTGTTGTGTAATTTTTTTCACTATATGGTGCGAACCATTAAAAATTGATAGGAGGCCCACAAATAGCCCACAGGCCATAGGTTGGTCACCACTGTATAGCTCGTGTCTAAAAGTCGTGGCCGCGGTGAGTAAAAGCATTTATTGGGTGAAAATGAAATTTCACGGCTGTGTGAAAAATAACCACTCTCCATCACATGTCTGTCTGGCCCTCGTCTAATGAGTGGCGGGCTCGCCCCTGTTTAGTGCACAGTGCAAAAAATGGTTTGCCCCTCTTTTGGTGCTTTGGTGCAGCCTCCACAGCCTGCCAGAGGAGAGCAGAGCAGAGCAGAGCAGTCGAGCTCCCGGACGGTCGGTGGAGGAAGATGGCGGTGGGGATGCTGTATGGAAGCGGAGTCGAGCTCTGGATTTCTATCTAAAAAACAAACCTAATGGATATAAAGGACAAGCATGGACGCTTTCCTGACGTTTCTTTTTGACGCGCGAACGCTTTAGGGGCGATTTGAGTCGCAATCTGTCGCCTTTTGCCACGGTACAGATTCGGACTTGTTGTCTGAAGACTTTCCCCCGCTGAGAGAAAAGCGAAAAGTAGGCAAAAATGTCGGATACTAAAGTAAAAGTTGCCGTAAGAGTTCGGCCCATGAACCGGAGAGGTAAGTCTTTTTTTTTTTTTTTTTTTTAAGTGCGTTATGTGTGTTGTAAAATCCGCTAACTTTTCATCCCTTTTCAAAGAGCGTCACTTGGGTTGACTTATGGAGTTTTAACGGAATTAAATGAAGTCGTATTTCACACCCCGTTGTCTGCTTTGTTTTCCAAAACAAACGTCTTTGTACAGAAATTGAGCTGAACACAAAATGCGTGGTGGACATGGAGGACAACCAGACGGTTCTGTACGCGCCACCCTCCAATGCAAAAGGAGACAACAGGTAAAAAAATAAAATAAAACAATTCCATAGTGTTGTTTAAGTTACATCCCTCCAACTGGATTTTATTTGAATTATGGTTGCCCACCCTGCAAAATCTTTTATAGTTTGGATTACTGTGCTTGGTTTTGAGTGTCACCAAATATTTGAAGCACCGTGGGGCTCCCAGGGTGTTATGTAAACGTCTGACCCCAAGTGCAAGTGCACAAATAACTTTCACCGAGCTTGTCGTGCAGTATGCAATAGCAAAACTTCGTCATATGATGTTGTACCGTGTTGTCATAACACTCGTGGTTGTTAGCACATCTGCCTCAAAGTTCTGACCTTCTGGGATGGAATGTTGGCCATTCTGTGATAATGTACTTGTCAATCTGTTTTTAAAAAACAAATTGGTTCACACTTTCACACAATATTGTGACCTTTTACAGCAAAAAAACTAAATGCCTCACATTTTCACATGAATCAAGTATATAAGACAATATTGTGACCTTTTACAGCAAATTAGTAGAATATGAATACATTTAAATAGATCATTTTCCTGACACCAAAGCAAGTGAGTTGTGCATTGCAATTGTCGCGTTAAATTCAGTTTGAAAAATTGCTAAGGAAGTGATATGCGACCCCCATGATGAAGTTGATGTTAAGTTTTCAATACCCAACAATTGTGATGCATTTGAACCTAGCCGATGAATCTCTCAAGGTTTTGCCGATGAGCTAATTTAAGCGAAGGGTGCCGGGTAACACGACAGTGCTCAGCATTGGAGTAGAGGACGGGCACTTAATGTCAGGAATAGAAGCTGTAAAATATTATGGATCACACTCAGACTTTATGAAAGCAAACAAAGTGTGACATCATTATAATGCTGCTTAAGATGACGTTTAAGTGGATGTATTGTAGCTGTCACATTAAGTCGTCTTGATTTACCATTGGTAGAATATAGTGGGATTTTCCCCATAGGAAATCTTAAAAGGGATTTTTTATATTTTCATCAGTTAATTTGATAATATTTCATGTACATTTAATATCTTTAAAAGTGCATTTTGCCACTTGCTGTTGACTGTAAATGACATGTGCTGAGGGCTCATGTAGCAACCAATCACAGCTCACCTGGAGAATGTCACATGTCCAAACAGAAAACAGATGAGCTGTGATTGGTCAATCTTGATCAAATTAATATTTTACTAAATCTTGATTTTTTGACTGCTGAAAATGACAAAATAAGTACACTATCCATTTAAGATTGACGTAAGTGCACATTTTGCCACGTTTAACAGATGTTGGTGAGAAACTACTTGTTATTTCTTACGACTTTATCATATTTGGAATGCTAATTTAAGATTTGATGTCCAGTGTGACAAATCATGTAAAATTGTGTTGCCCAACCTTGCTGCATGTATTTTGACTTGACACGAAGTAAGCAGCCTTGCTGCTGGGGATTTGGCTCCTTGTGTTTAGACTACAGTGGTTTTGCCAAGGCATATAATTTTCTCTCTTGCTGATGGTGGAACTGCGAGAAAAGCTTTTTGCTCCCGTTGCAGCCGTGTTTTGAGGACACCTGTTGCTGTGTGCTGGAGAAGTGTCAGTTTTAGTGGCTATCAAATATGGCTGCAAGGGGACTTAGTCATGGGAACTTTTCCTCTCCCATGGGAACATAGAGTAAAAGACGTACGGAGGAATAGTTGTGTTTCTAAAAATAATGAAGTGGAATTAAGTTTGGGATTCAGATGATCTCATGACACGTCAAAAATTGGAAATCCTGTTTTCCATAGACGGACCACACAGCAAATGAGAATTAAGAGGCATATGAGGGATTTGCTTTGATGGTTGAGCTTCATTCTTTACACTTCACTGTATTATAGTAACACTCGTGATCACTAAGCTGCTGGGGAGGCAGGTTAAGTTTCCCCTAAATTCCTAATGGTCTTTCTCACCTTTTATCTGCACGTTATGCTGGCACCACGTTGCATATTTGACATGGGAATGCTTGTGTTCTGTCGACACAATGGTTTAATGGGGGGTGGAGAGGCAGAGAAACACCTGAGGCTGCTGTCTGTGGTGGAGATGAGTGGAGGGGCATCATGACAAGGAAATACCCCTCGGGGGGGGGGGGGGGGGGGGGGATCACAATTCGTCAGGTTCCAACCTGCCTGCCAACACAACTGAATACAAAGCTGTCAAGACTTATAAAATACCTTTTGAAAGGGAGATATGATCAAACTTGGATGTGTTTCCCATCTTCAAAAATGATAACAGCGCCCAGATGTTTATGTAGCGGTTAGCCTGACAGGTTAAACTGTTAAGCCTTGATAGAATACAGCAGTAAAACATTAGTATTTTGTCTAAAATGAATTTAACTTAATTATTTTATGTACAAATAACACCTTTAAAAAAAACACATTTTGCCACTTGCTGTCAACGTAAAATGACATCACATACTCAGGGCTCAAGTATCGACCAATCACAGCTCAGCTTGTGAATGTCACATGACCAGATTTGAAAAAAGAGCTTAAAGATTTTGATAATAATCATTTCCGTCATGCAAAATGCTAAGTTGCTAAATGCTAAACCCACACCATTATCTGTATCAATAAAATGTCAATGTATTCAAACGTATATCGAACATTCTCTCTTTTTGGTATCATTTGAGCAGCTCTCTGGCTTTTCAAAACACGCCTTTCTAAAATGACAAGCTGCCTTGTCCGGTGACTGCCCTCAGGAATGTTCCCTTTGTCTAGATATGATTGTGTCCACTCAACATTTCCATGTAGAAAGATGTTCTCAGATCTTCCTAGCTTAGTAATACATTTATCAAACACGCATGTCACATAAATTGACTTGATAGTCCAAATCACAAAAGGCCTGTTTGTTCAGAGGCTCTCCCATTGTTTTCACAGAATGGAGAAAAGATGGCGGCGTCCATCTTTGTTGCGTCTGTGGCTCATCAGGCTCAGATGTGGTTTCTCGTGCAAGGAGAACTAAGAATTCTCTCGCTTTGTGTTAAGGAATTTACACAACAATTTTGGTCTCAAAAAGGCTTCCGGTCTTAAGCGGGGAATGAATCTATTGTGACGGCAATAATGTCTTTAGTTGTGTGTTTCTCGGCCATCTTGTTCCTTTTGTGACCTTTTGTCCATCGCGGCCACACGCCAAACCTATTCAAACATCTGACATCTACAAGTAGGCAGGGTCAAAAGAGGTGTGTCCCGATAGTAAATGTCACTTGATATCTTTTGGGAAGGAGAGTTGCATCGAAATGAACAGATTGACCAACCCTGTGAAAATGATTTAATGCTTCTGGGGCGGCGTATTATTTAGTATGCTAGGCCCGTGGACCTACCTTGTCACTGCAGCGTCACAAATGCCTGAGAGGACACGATTGGAGCCGAACTGCTTCATCTGCGTTGTTGGCATGTGCGAAGGAAAATTCCCCAACAGGAGCATCCGGCGCATTGCTCCTCATTAAGACTGTTTTTGACAGTCTGAGCTTGGCTTTTATGTCGGAACTTTGACTCACAAGGCTGGTCGTTTGTCTTGGCCGCGTGTTTGCAGAGTTGTTGCCGAGCAACAACTGTTGCCGAGACATGCAGGAGTTAGCCGACTTGTAAAATATAAATGATGCGCGTTTTTCTCTTAAGTGCAAAATAATTCACACGTAATTTATAGTTCACGCTCTTTGTTTCATTTTGAAGCAATTGTGGTGACATCCAAACAACCTTCCAGCATCCCCTATCTGCTCATGACCTATTTTAAACTCTTTATTCCTATAATGGGATGGAAAATATTCTCACTGGAACCTATTTAAATGCCAGTGTCATACCGAATAAATTAATGATGCCCAAGGGAGTGGGGTCAAAGCTAAGGTCAGCGTAGATGTAACTCAACTTTTCATAGCTCACATATTGTTCTTCTTTGGTTGTTGCAATTGGATAAACAGCGCCTCCGCTGGTTGCTTTAAGATATTTCAACAATGATTAATTACGCAAAATTGATCACATTCTATAATTTATTTTTAAATAAATTGTTATTTCCAGCAACCCTTTTAAGGAGTAAACATTTACATTTCACGTTGTTGATATTCAGCCTTGTCTGCTCTATTGAGTGTCCTTCTTGCCTACTTCATGGAATTTTTTTTTAACAATCCCACACAAGACTCAGTGTATTATTTTTTCTAAATCTGTGCAGCAAGGTGATCTCCTACTTCGAGTGGGTGGGAGCGACCAGCTTGATTCGTTCTAAACATACTCGGGGAATATTTGAAATGTTAGCCTGGGCTCCAGAGCAGCGCAATCTGCTGTAACCCAAAACTGACACACTACGTTGTGTTTGGCTCAAATCTCTTATGACTTGTAATTGTCTGAAACACGTTGACAGGCGAGTAGGGGAAAGAGTCTTATGTGTGGTTAAATTGAGGTTAAATGGTTTGGAGGGCTCGAGATGTAGCAATCAGACGCAATTTGAATCTCTTTGGTGTGTGTTTGCGTGAGACTCTTTCTGTGTGGGTGATTTGACATCGGTCCATTTAAGAAGCAGGATTATCTCATTAGACTGTTTATCTAAAATTACTTCATTTGTAAATTTGGAGCTACCACATCTGCTCTTGTGGACGCTCTATTTGGGAAATTGGAGTGTATTGTTCTCGTCTGTGACCATAAATTCCTACGAGAGGCTTTTTTAAAAATATTTTATGATTAAATGCGGTGTTGCTGGATGATGCACTCTGTATGTAATCTTGTGTGTTTGTTTCCCGCTGGGCTGGAAGAGGACATTTTTTTGACAACATAATGACCCAGTGGCCTTAATCCTGTTCCATATCCACGGGGGGATCCCGCTGCGGGCACTCCCACCCTTCATAATTTTTATTTGGGGAGCATACAGTAATCTAAAACTCGACAGAAGACGTCAACCAATCATGCATACCAGGTCGTAATGGAAAAAAATTTAAAAAAACAAAAGTCAGTCTCAAGGGAGATATTTTCTACTTGAGATTTAACAATATGGCCGATAAGATCACCTTGCTTTAGGGGGGTTGGATGAATTGCTACTGTATTTGTCTTCCAGCCATGCTGAGAAATTTTCCGGATGTCTTATCATGGAACGGCTGGCTGGAAGGCCGGGAGCCAACGTGCGGCCAAGGCGACACACTTCACACGAAGTACAATGAAGCGCACAAAACCAGCAGCGTTAGCCTCGTGTTTGCTGAACCGCAACATAAGCCCTCCAACCTCAACATGTCACACACGCTAAGTTTTAAGCAAATCGCCTCGAGGCTGCACCGTCCGAGCTTTGTGACCGAGTCGCCGAGACTGCCACTGAAATGCATTTTTAACAATAATAAATACGATTACATGCATTGAAAAGTGATTTCTTGCACATTGTTAAGATGGAGACAAATATCTGGTGAGATTAAAAGATTATATCGGGAGGCTGAGGAGTGCTGGAATTTATGTTGGGAGGCTCTTAAAGTGATCGAAGCAGCTGCGGAAAATAAATAATGTCTGTCATGAATGAAGTCTGCGTTTGTCTTTAGCGAGGAAGTAATTGTGTTAACAAAACCTATATATAGCAAGATGGATACAATTCTCTCTATTGTCTCGCTCGGGATTCTCCACATACCACATGTGGCCGTTTATATTGTACACCCAGAAGGAAAATGTTCCTCAAAATTCCCACAGAGTGACTTTTGCAACATTTGGTGGAATGTGTCCCAAAAGAGTTAGAAGCTTTTTTATTTCATGTCACATTAATAGCCAGTTGTTGTTTTGACTAATTTCATCATACTGTGGTCTGGGTGGACCTGCGGTTAAAATATGTAATTCAACTCGAGTCAAACTTTTTGTCCTTAGTTCCGGCATCTGGGTATGCTGAGTGCAGCCATCCCTAACTTGGCCTCTTTGTTAAGTCCTCAGGCAGAAGATCTATTTACTCAACAGAGTCAGTGGGACGATGAATGCTAAATCTCTTGCCTCGCTTAGTTCCACTGGCCTACTCCTGAACTCCAATCACAGCAGTGATCAGCAGGAAGTGCTACTTGGAAGTCAACAGAAGCAAAAACTGATTTAGTGTACACACGCTCAAGTTTCCTGGCGACATCCAGGAATATTTAATTTGTGTTTAGCATTAAAGCTCAATATTCCTAACTGCTCTTTTTTGTCTTGTTTGTTCCCCACCTTGGACTCCTCCTGATGGATTTCAGCAGGAAACAATCTAAGGTATGTACCCTCCGCCTGTGTTCTTCTAATGATCGCGTGACATATCAGAGATGCTGAAAATGGTTTCCTTGAGGATGTGAGAAGCATCCTGCGCATGTCTTTACACAAAGGCGGTGATTGAGGACGTTTTAGTCTCTGGGTTGGTCAGCAGGCGCCGGATAGATGTCCGTGTGAATGTGTCAGCGCTTTAAGATGTGCTGAGCACCCACAAAGGGGCTACAATGAGAGCAGGATGTGCGTGGACACTGGGCTAGTGTGTGCGCGCGCATTGAAAGCTGCATTGTTGCAAGCGCACCCCCCCCCCCCATTTCTTCCCCTTGACGCCTCACTGCTGAGCTTGACCAGCTCGGGTATGGTTCATACATTGAGGATCGTCTTTTGTGTCGAGTACACTCGTTGACGGGGTCCCGGGGGGACTGGGTCTCTCGGGCCTGTAACCTGAATTTACCCTGACACTAAACCCAACGTGTGTCTGCTAATTTTACTTTTAGTGTTTCGACAATGTTGTAGTACAATATACAGTTTTTAACACTTTTGTCTGATTATTTGGAATTATGCATAAGGCGGTATCAGATTTTAAATGTTTTATTAAAATGCTTATCATTCTCTAAAAGAAACTTCAATTTTTTTCCGTTTTTAGTTGTGGTAAAACCAAGTCAGACCTTAGATCTTGATGATGAGACGTTTGCTAGCATTAGCATTGTCGACTATAAACAGCCAAGATTTATATTTTCAAATAAAAATGTTGTCACAGTTTTTAATGGCGGTTTTTATACAGAGTAGTATAATTTTTATGCTGTTGTCAAATGGATAAGCTAAGAAATGGTTGCTCTGTTGCCTTTAGCTAGTTAGCGAGACAGTCTTGCTAGCTCTTCTGCTTTGATTAGCATCTTTCAACCTCAGCAGGTGGTTTTCTTGAACTATTTGCTTCCTGGTCTGATTGAAATGTTATTGTCGGATCGCTCGGTTGTTAGCGTTGGGCTGACGTCTTATTTCACCACACGCTGGGCTACTTTGATTATCCCTGATTGCAAGTGCAAGTGCAAAAACAGGTAGCGGAAGTGAAGCTAACCCCTGCGGGAGACTTGAAAAGACTCTATTGTCCAATCAAGAACATTTTTTTTTATGGAGTCACAGTCCCGAGGAGTCTGCTCAGCCATAGCTAGCAAAGCATCTCTAATTGAGAATGATGACACTTTTTGTTCCTTGCAAACTCATTTGACTGAAGTCACAAGAACAGGTTTTGTTTTCAAAGCATTCACTCATGCTGACTGTGCAAAAAGCAGAAGCTTCCCAGTAAATAGCCCCTATCATGATTCGTAAGATCTTGGAGAAGGGAGGTGCTTTGAGAGCAATTTATAACAGCAGCACGATCTTTTAATGTGATTTTATGGAGACAATAACGAGCTATTTGAATGTTCTGTCAACACACACACACGGACAGGTTTACGCTAAAAGAGTTTATTTCCTCGCAGAGAGCATCTCTCTGTCATTAGTCCAAGAGCTAGCTCATGCAGGTGCCTCCAGGATACAAAGCAAAGCGTTTCTTCTGCTCAATTCTGTGTTGTGAAAGGCAGCAACGAGGGCTGCGAGCCAGCATGCACCGCCGGGGAAGCGCTCCAGCCCCGTTTCCTTGGAGACAAGGGTCACTGAGTGCTGGAATTTCTTGGGGGAGCGCTGACCCTGATTTATGAATTCATTTAGCCGCAGCCACTATGACAAAAGCGCTAACAGTGGATTTGTACAGAGCGTCTTAATGAGCATTACTTTGAACAATAAGCTCAGTTTGTCTGGATCTTACTCTCGCAGACATGCTCTATCCCGCTGATTTACTCGCATGGCACGGCACAATAAACTTGATTTGGTGCCCGTTATGGAAGCAGGATCAACTCGTGTCGGAGTGTAAACGCTCGGACAGGTGTGGAAAATGTGTCGGTGATCCCTTCGCTCTCTTCTCCGTAGGTGTTCGCCTTTGACCACTGTTTCTGGTCCATGGATGAGTCCAACGTTCCCAAATATGCCGGTGAGTCACACGTGATAAGTCTTCACTCCTCCCTAGAGAGCTTCAAACATGCATTACATTTCAAGAATTTGGCTGCAAGCGCTTTGGGAGTCAAATGTCCTTGTGTTGTATTCAAAAACTTAAATATAACAATAATAATAATAATTAATAAATATAATAATATATGTATTTATATAAATAATAATAATAATAATAATAATAATGCCTTATAATTATAAGGCACCATCATTCTAGGCTTCACATTACAATTATATAAATAAATAATAATAATAATAATAATAATGCCTTATAATTATAAGGCACCATTCTACTAGGCTTCACATTACAATTAGAAAAATAATAATTTAAGCTACATTTTGCACAAACATAAAAAAATCGAACACTTTATCCATTTTTGAAACAAATGAAACACCTCACTCCTCTACTGCTAACTAACAAAAATATAAACAACCTCCTTGGTAAAGTTAAAGTCCCAAAGTCCCAATGATCATCGTCACACACACATCTGGGTGTGGTGAAATTTGTCCTCTGCATTTAACCCATCCCCATGTGATTTTGATCCATCCCCTGGGGGAGAGGGGAGCAGTGAGCAGCAGCGGTGCCGCGCTCGGGAATCATTTGGTGATCTAACCCCCCAATTCCAACCCTTAATGCTGAGTGCCAAGCAGGGAGGCAATGGGTCCCATTTTTATAGTCTTTGGTATGACCTGGCCGGGGTTTGAACCCACAACCTTCCAGTCTCAGGGCGGACACTCTACTACTAGGCCACTGAGCTGGTGGTAGTGGGAACAATATGAAAGTGTTTATATTTACATGTGCATTATTTTTCCAACCACTCTAATTCATGTCCTTGCGCATATTTAATCAGATTCTACTATTCATATCGCTAATGAATGCTTTACGCAACATTTCACGCAAGAAAATTGGTCCATTTGTGCAAGCGGAACATTTTTCATTAGCCACTCGCTTTTGTGATGGAGATGTCATATACACGGAGAGGACAATATGACCACTCGGGGCACGGCCTGAAGCTGGCACAGCCGAGGCTTTATTTAGCTTATTAAACAGCTGTTCTATTTCGAAGTAGCACGACACAAGAGACTGCACGGCACAGACAAATACTTTCGACATGACCAGGGAGCAAGCGCTCACTGGATTTGTGTTCCGAGTTCTCGTTAACTGTTCTCATTTGCCCACAAATAAAAAGCAATGATTATCTGTTTACACTAATCGCCATGGTAACTGAGTCTTTGTCCTAAAGGTCAAGAGGTGGTGTTCAAGTGCCTTGGAGAGGGAATACTTGAAAATGCATTCCAAGGATATAATGCCTGCATATTTGCCTATGGACAAACAGGTAATACTAAAAATGTGAAATTATTCAGAATAGTATCATTAGAAAGAAAATATTGTTTCTTTTTGAGTTGGACTGTTGCAAGAAAATGACCTGGAGGGGGAAAATTGTTCCAAAGTTTGTTTCATATCTCGAGAAATAAAGCGAATCCGATTAGGGGAAAAACAAAGCTATACTTGTTTTGATTCTAGTCAAAACCTTTGGGGGGGGGGGCAAAAACGATTAAATCTGCCTTCAGAGATTTTATTTTATGATCATATCAGCCTGAACGTCTTGTCAGATACAAATACATTTAAAGCACTTTTGTTGTTTTTATAGGTTCTGGCAAGTCATTTTCCATGATGGGAAACGGGGAGCAGCCGGGTTTGATCCCTCGACTGTGCTGCACGCTGTTCGAGAGGGTCCACCAAGAGTCCAACGAGGGCCATACTTTTAAAGTAGAAGTATCTTACATGGAAATCTACAATGAGAAGGTCCGCGACCTCCTCGATCCCAAAGGGTGAGTCTGATGGGTGGTCTTGTGCTTTTTCTCTCATAGTAAACACAGATCTGACCTAAATCTGCTCGGTGAAGCCAATGAGCTAATGCTTTGGACTTGCGGTGACACACACACAGCTGCTTGCTCAAACGTTGTCATTTTTCCTGATTCATTCCGACTCCAGCGTGATCGGTGACCTCGCTGGCTGCTGCTCCCACTTGGGCCTGACTCAGGACTGTGACGGAGCCAAGTAGGAAGCTTTGGCCATTTCCCGCAGTTGATTGGTTTACTATTTACACTTGCGGGTCTTCAAGCCGCTGCCATTGTTGTGACTTGTCTCACAAATGTGTCTCCATTCAGAATGGAAAGACGGACTTTCCCGTAGTTTGAATGGCGGTGTTGGAGTGGCATTGTAATTTTTGAAAGTGCAGGTGATAGATGGATAAAGTTAAAATACGACCCCGTGTCCACTTTTCACAATGACTTTGGTTTTGCAAAATAGTCATTTCCAGTCGGCAGTAAATTGGCTGAATAAATCAATAACGCATTTGCAAATTCCGATGATTGGGCTGAATTCAAGAAATTGTCCAATCACTGACCTTTTACCCAAAAATTGAATTTTCATCGACATAAAATATTGTTTCTGTGTAGCCAAAATGCTTTACAAAATATATCTTTTCATTCCAAGATGAGTAAAAAAAGCCCCCTCTTCATTCCTAACATCTGAGGCTCGGTTAAGAATGTAAACATTAAGATTCTCCCCAAAGAAGATGTTGAAAATTAAATCAAAGTGCATGTCAGCACTAGCTGACTGACTTTAGCTGTTCAAACAAAAATAAAAACACACTTGCAGCGGGTGGTAGGTTACCATAATGGAAAGAGGAAACCTGGTAACTGTTAACCGGAGTACACTGAGTTGGATAGAGTGACCTTCTGCGCTATTGGATTTCTCTTCAACAACTAGCAGGCAGCCCTAAAGGAGAAACATTTTTTATATTTCATACAAGTTATAAACTGAAAAGTGAGGCACACTTCAGGGAACAATGTATTCAGGTCCAATGGGGAAACAATATTGTTTATGCTTTCAAAGAGCCAAAAGCTAATCTCATTGGGCAATAGCTTGCCAGCATTGCCAAATAGCTAGCTAGCGGTGTAGCTAGCTAGCTATTACACAAAATGAACTTAATTAGAAACAAGTGAACAACTGTGAAAAACATTTTGACAGTTTTTATCTCTATCCTTCACAGTTTAGTTTTTTTTATGTCATGTCAACCTATATTTATACGGCCATTCTTTCAACAGGATGTTGTTCCCAGCCAAATCTTGTCAGTTAAGAGAGAAATGTGTTTTTAACATCAGCTTCTAAATGTTAAGTCATGTTTCCTCCGGATCTCCTCCAGAATGCGCATCTGGCAACAATTTCAATTTAATGTTTAAACTCCCATATATACTGAAAGTTCAGACATGTCCTTCTCTTATCATATATCAGTATTTTTTATTATTATTGTCATTATGCATGATGTTATTATTTTATTGTATCCAGATGACATCCTGAATCTTGATGAATAGTTCCTCCTTGTTCAGCAATAGGTGTTGATTTAAATACAACATTTGAAAACAATTCTTAAATGCTTAAATGCTCTTTGGTTGTGTAATTTTGCACTCCACCCAAGCTGTCCTTCTCTCCTTCAATCCCATTTTATGCTTGAGGTAAAACCGATGGTGTCAGCGCTCCAAATTGCCATAAAAGCCACAAAAAGGGCGACTTTAAAGAATGAGGAAATGAAATGTGCTCGGTGCCATGAGAGGCATTTACACTCCTTTTACTCACCAGACCGTTTCTCTTTTAAGGAGCCGACAGTCCCTGAAGGTTCGTGAGCACAAAGTCTTGGGTCCATACGTGGATGGTTTGTCTCAGCTGGCCGTGACCAACTTTGAGGTATACCCTTGTCTTGTACAACTGAATAAAATCCACTCAAATTTCATAAATGCAAAAAAAAAAAATCATTTATAATGTCAAACACGAATCGTTTGCAGCCAAATAGCACTGAGTTTAACAATGTGGTTTTAATTCTCATGAGCTCCTAATGACACATATAATGTGAATGTGGAATGCACCCGTGTGGTTTTTTGGGGTGGATTGTATGCCAAGCTTTTCTTAATTAAGTTTAAAAATCCCCACCCTATTTCTGTGCGCCATGTTTGCCTGATATCGACACGCTGGATTTCCTAGAGCTCCGTCTCGCTAAAGTGCATGTGAACGTTGGCTGCCTTTTATTGTTCTCAAAAGGATCTGTTTGCACATTTTTCTTCAAATCCACGGAAATCTGCTCCAAGCTTTCGAACTGTAAAACTTATGAAATGTAAAACTGTTGCCAGTATTTCGACAATAATCAGCAACTAGGGTGAACAATTTGCAACTCAACACTATCAGTTTCAAATATAAATAAATGATGTCATATGAGGTTTAAAAAATGTTTATCTCTCGTTTGTCTTCCTTGACTTCAGGACATTGAAGTGCTCATGTCGGAAGGGAACAAATCTCGCACGGTGGCAGCCACCAACATGAACGAGGAGAGCAGCCGATCTCACGCCGTCTTCAGTATTATCGTCACACAAACATTATACGATCTACAATCCGGGGTGAGTCTTTTTGACTCTGCTTTAAGTGTTCCACAAATGTATTGACCTCGCAATGAATTGGCTTTATGATCAGAATTCCGGGGAGAAGGTGAGCAAGATGAGTCTAGTTGACCTGGCAGGAAGTGAACGGGTGTCCAAGACAGGAGCTGCTGGCGAGCGACTAAAAGAAGGAAGCAACATCAACAAGTGGGTATATTCGGAAATTAAAAGGCAACGTGCATCGGACACGTCGTTAAAAAATGTGGTTGTCGTCCCTGGAGAAGCTAAGATCATTTATTTATTGATTTACTTGTGGAGTCTTTAAATGTAACTTTGCGTTTGGTTGTAGGTCCTTGACCACGTTAGGTTGTGTGATTTCTGCGCTGGCTGATCAGTCTCCAGGAAAAGGGAAGGCCAAATTTGTGCCTTACAGAGACTCAGTCCTCACCTGGCTGCTTAAGGTTTGTAGCCCACATTAATTATTATAATCATCTGTCAGAACAAATTTAGAGAAGGAATTTTTCTCTTTAGGATAACCTGGGTGGGAACAGCAAGACGGCAATGATCGCCACAGTGAGTCCCGCGGCAGACAACTACGAAGAAACTCTTTCCACTCTGCGTTACGCCGATCGAGCCAAGAGGATCGTCAACCACGCTGTCGTGAACGAAGACCCCAACGCTCGCATCATCCGAGAGCTCCGAGAGGAGGTGGAGAAGCTCAAAGTGCAGCTGTCTCAGGCTGAGGTGAGATTTTGAAACCAGCAGAACCTTGCATGGCCACTAACGTGATCCGGATGTGCTCTCAAGTCCTTGAAGGCTCCTGAACTGAAGGAGAAACTCCACGAATCCGAGAAACTCATCATGGAGATGACCGTCACTTGGGAGGAGAAACTGAGGAAGACCGAGGAGATTGCCACAGTGTGTATATATATATATATGACAAATAATATTCATGAAATAAATCCACTTTGCTCACAGGGAAGTCATACTGTGTTTTTACAGGAGCGCCAAAAGCAACTGGAGAGCATGGGCATCTCTCTGGAAACATCCGGAATTAAAGTGGGTGAAGACAAATGTTTCCTGGTCAACCTGAACGCCGATCCTGCCTTAAATGAGCTGCTCGTTTACTATCTGAAGGTACTCATTTTACCGACGGAGGTCTTTTTATTTGTTCAGTTGTAGCAAAAATGTTGGCATGGGTTCATAGGTGATTTTTTTTTTTTTTTTTTTCCTACCAAAGTCAGAAATACCTCAAAAGCCAGGGAATCCTATTTGTAATGTGATAAAAGTATTATAAACAGAGCTGATCTTGCAAGACAGACTTGTAGGCGTGTGAGCAAGCACCAACAACAGGCCTTTGTCTAGCTTCTGCCGTTTCAATGTGGAATGACCACTCCAATGTGAAATGGACTCGTTTGTACATCCTTTGAAAAAAAGGAAATGTTTGTCTAACAGCGCCCACTCACTTTTTTTTTTTTTTATTCTTTCCCCCGGTTGAATCCTTGCAGGCGCAGTCTTGTTTCCTCATTTTGTCATAATAAATTAGGCCAAACATGGGGGAGGCGAAGATAATTCCTTTCAGGCCTCTTTTAATATGTCTTCCACCTGTGTGTAGGAGCGCACACATGTCGGCGCTGACACTTCTCAGGACATCCAGCTGTTTGGAATCGGGATCCAGCCTCTGCATTGTGTACTGGAATTGTGCCCGGATGGTGATGTCACCTTGATGCCCATAGGGAACGCCCGGTGAGCTGCAGTAAAAAAAACGACGACGACTTTGTCCGTTGAAGCTTCACATGAGCTCATTGTCGAGGAATTTGAGTGCTTTCAAAGCACGAGCATGTTTTTCCCCCCTCTAGACGCAAATGAATTGTTCAAGAAAGGATGCAGATAATAATCCGACTTGACGTTTTCTCCGCAGCACCTGTGTGAATGGAACAATGATCGATTCTTTGGTTCATCTTTGGCATGGAGATCGGATCTTATGGGGCAACAACCACTTTTTTAGGTGCGCCGCATTTTGATTTGGAACCTAAGAGGATGAGTTGGAAGGCTAAAAATGGAATCTGTCACAGGATCAATTTGCCAAACCGAAAACGGCGGGACCGTTTGAAGGAGCTGGAAAAGGCCTCTCCCAGGGACAGCTTTGTGGAGGTGGATGTGGAGACCGCCAGTGAGGCATCTTCTGAACAGGACTACAGCTATGAGTTTGCCCAAATGGAAGTCATAATGAAGACTCTGGGAAACAATGGTAATTACTTTCAGCTCTTGGTGCACAAAAATTCCATATATTTTATTTATCTAATATTTATATATTTATATTTTATCAGGGGTGTGTACACTTTTGATATCGTCTGTATTCTAATTAATTTGAGTTCTTCCAAGAATTTCCTGCAGCTTATTCATATTTTTTATTTATATATCATATTTATATTTTACCAGGGGTGTGTAGACTTTTGATATCATCTGTATTCTATTTCATTTGAATTCTTCCAAGAATTTCCTGCAGCTTCTTCATATCTTTTATTTATATATTATATATTTTACTAAGGGGTGTGTAGACTTTTGATATGGTCTATTGTAATTCCTTTAGCTTCTGCTATAGATTGTAAACAAGACTCGAGCATTGCATGTGGTTTTCTAGACCCCATGCAGAATGTGGTCCAGGTTTTGGAGAAGCAGTACCTGGAAGAAAAGCGCACGGCTCTGGAAGAACAAAGGTTGATGTACGAGCGGGAGCTGGAATCTCTTCGGCAACAACTTTCTCCCGAGAAAACGCAACAGCACCACCGCAGCAACAGTGAGCGCCTCACGTTCCAGACGCACACGCCGCACGGCAAGCTGCAACTTTGGACGGAGGAACGGTTGGTGACACACGATGAGCTCATACAAAAATGTCAATATTTGTTTTTCATCACTTGCTACTCAATACAGAATTCCATCCATTGCATTTCTAAGTAGGACAGTCGGTTTCCGCTATGCTAGTTTTTCCCCAAACAGCGTTATCCCATAATACGAGGTTCTATCCCAACCTAAAACTTGAGGACACTGCAAGACAGTGTTTAAAAGAATGAGTAATGCAAAATTACGGCTGCCCTCATGAAGTGAAGATAACCACCTCTTAAAAAATGAAGCTCAAAGTTCTGGTTAGGTCAAACCACCAAGTAGCATTCTCCTGCATGTGTCCTGCCTTTAGTCTCCAAGCCTCCTTGTGCTCCAACGGGAAATTCCAATTTTTCACATCATCGATTTTTTTTTTGCCCATTGTTGGTTACGCTGCCAATTCACACAACAGTTTTCTCATACACAACCAGTTGTGTTGTATCTTTTTGGATAACAGTTTTTTTTTTGTCTTTGTGTGCGTCAGGGATGAACTTTTCAGACAGAGTCTTTCTCGGCTCAGGGAACAAGTTCTGAAAGCTAACACCCTGGTGCGAGAGGCCAACTTTTTGGCAGAGGAGATGAGCAAACTGACCGACTATCAAGTCACTCTTCAGATTCCTGCAGCCAACCTTAGCGCGAACCGCAAGGTCAGCCGGCTGAGCCCACGCCAAGCAATCATTTTAACTGTTGCGTCTACTCAGGGGCCTTATCTGACTTCTTTGTTTTTATTCAGCGTGGAGCCATAGTGAGTGAGCCGGCCATCCAGGTACGCAGGAAGGGAAGGGCAACTCAGGTGTGGACCATTGAGAAGCTGGAAAACAAGCTAGTGGACATGAGAGATCACTATAGAGACTGGAGAGAAGGCTCAGAGGAAGTGGTAAGAAAAACAAGACAGGAGAGTTAAAAAAAAAAAGACATTTGGTTATTTCATTTTGTTTAATTCAATTAACAGTCCAGCAAGGCAAATGGTAAACACTCTGACCCATTTTACGACGCTCAAGAAAACCACAACCTAATAGGAGTGGCGAACATTTTTCTGGAGTGCCTTTTCCATGACGTCAAACTGCAATATGCTGTTCCCATCATCAGCCAGCAGGGGGAGGTAAGTTAATTGCATCCATTTGATGTTTTTTTTTTTAATTTGTTTGTTTGTGCGCACAGTTAGCAGGCAGACTGCACGTGGAGCTGATGCGGGTCAGCGGCGCCGTGCCCGAGCGCCTTTGCGGTGGGGACGACTCCTCTGAGAACTCCAGTGAGAGTGGCTGCTATGAGGTCTTGGACACCAATGGAGAAATTGTCCACATGGCCAAGAGGCTCATTATCAGGGTAGAAGCCGCTTTTTTGGTTTGCGTGTATAGCTGTACCTTGACTTATGTGACCCGAGTCTCTTGAAAATTCAAAAAGTCGGGTCTCATGCTGTGTGTGTTTTCACGTTACAGGTCCGCATCAGGGAGGCGACGGGGCTGCCCCTCAACCTGTCCAACTTTGTTTTCTGTCAGTACACCTTTTGGGAACACGGCGAACCCACAGTGGCCCCTCCAATGGTGAGCCCTGACAGACCTTCCCCTCGGAGCCCAGATGCACAGTTCACTGTCCAGTTTGACCACTGCAAGGTGAGAACCATCAGTTTCTTTTTATCTCGGCCAAGACGCTTGCAGAATTACGCTCATTGATTTTGCAGGTGATGAATGTTTTGAGCCTTGGCAGAGGTCTTCAAGTGTGCTATATTTTAAATTGGACTAAAGCAATTATTTTACTTTTTTAAAATTTATTTATACTTTATTTATTTACATTTTATTTATTGATAATATATTAATTTTATTTATATTCTTTTTATTTATTTATTTTATTTATTATTATTATTATTTTTTATTTTTTTGCAGGACTATGTTGTACATGTGACAGATGACTTTCTGGAGTTCATATCAGATGGAGCGTTGGCAATAGAGGTATGGGGCCATTGCTGTGCTGGGAACGGACGTTCTCCATGGGAGTTAGATGCTCTGGAATCCAAGACTCAGACGCTCCGAGACAGGTACGTACAAGTTGAGTTCACGCTCATGGAGAAAAACGGAAGGATTTGAACACTGATGCACGTTCCATGAAGGTGGAGCGAGGTGTCTCGCAGGATCGAGCTGTGGGTCTCCATCCAGGAGCTCAATGAACAGGGAGAGTACGCCGCTGTGGAGCTGCAGCCTGGAAAAGACATCAGCACGGGAGGAGTCTTCCAACTGCGCCAGGTCGGAGAAAAAACACAAAACACTGTGACTGGTGTAATTATGTAAAAAAAGAACGCTTTTTAAAAGCCAGTGCCAGAAGCACCACACTGAGGTTGACGTGTCCAAGCAGGGCCACTCGAGGAGGCTTCATGTCAGCGTGAAGCCGGTCCAAAAGTCAGGCACCCTACCTCTGCTGGTGGAGGCCATGCTGTCCGTCTCCATCGGCTGCGTGACTCTACGCTCCTCCAAATTGCAGCGACCCCTCGACACCTACCAGGTCCGTGAAACATATTTAGAAAATGTTATATTTAAAAGTCGTTCACTACCATTGACGGCTATACAAGTCAAAGATTTAGTTGAACTGGGCTGGTGGTAAATGAGTTTATAATGCAACACAACTTGAGAAAATCTGTTTGATGTAAAAACATTGCGTAGCTCAAATTCTGAGCTGTCAGCTCGCACTTACACACACACATATCTGACAGCGTGTGTTCTTCCCTGCCAGAGAGAGGTGCAAGACGATACGGATAGTTATCAGGTACCCTCATCCTGCTGTAACTTAACACGCAGCATGAAGGATCACGTGTTTGCGATCAAGCCCTTGCTTGAGGGCCCACGAGGGAGGGCTGTGCCTCTCCCGACTATAAAAAAAAAAAGCAAAAACCGTTGCTTTATTAAACAAAACACACACTGTAATAACATAACGGCCATTCTTTGGCAGCCAAACACAGCTCCACCCTTCGCCTACATTTGCACACTAATTTGCTTGCCACTACTGAAGAGCTGCAAGAACATGCTACATGCTATCTAAACATTTTTGTTGCATGGCTGGCACTACTTTGCATGGGGGATGTGCACTGATATCACAGGTGTGATGCGGTTCGGTGTTTTTTTGTGATACAGTATTAACAATTGTGGTCCCAAAAAACTGATACAGCCAATCAGGTGCACTTTATCTCCATCTGCTTCTAGGAGGAAGATCTCAGCTGCGTAAGAGAGCGATGGTCTGAGGCCTTAATAAAACGACGGGAGTACCTCGATGAACAAATCAAAAAGATTATTAACAAGCATGGTCAGTCTAGAACCTCCCAGAAAAATTGTATTTGGTTCTTATGGTTAATTATTGTGATTGGTCTCAATCCATGCAGAAAAGTCAGAGGAAGACATTGAGCGGGAAGCCCGTCTGGTGGAGCAATGGGTCGGCCTGACCGAGGAGAGAAACGCCGTGCTCGTACCTGCGCCCGGAAGCGGAATCCCCGGAGCTCCCGCCGACTGGTATACAATTCGAGCATATTTATGTCAAATTCATTTGATTTGTTGCTTTTTGTAACCATGTTTCAAACATCTGCCTGTAGGACTCCGCCTCCCGGAATGGAAGCTCATATCCCAGTCCTCTTCCTTGATTTGAACGGTGAGTCACACACATTCTTGACATTTGAATCAGGAGTCACCACATTAGGCCTAAAAAACAAGCTGACGGATTGCGCTTTTTTGTTTTTTTGTATTATCGCCGATTAGACTGTGCTGATATAATTAATGATTGTATATTTTGGAATCTTAATATAGATATGTTTTGTTCCACTAGCTGATAATCTGACAGTGAATGAGCAGCTGACGGGTCCTCATGCTGCGGGTGTTAACTCTATCCTACCCAAAGAGCATGGAAGCCAGTTTTTCTATCTCCCCATCATCAAGCATAGCGAGGAAGAGGTGAGTCACCGCTTTGCGTCTACTGCCCCCTTGTGTTCAAAGATGGAACTACGCAGCCAACTCGCTTCTACTTTTACAGATGCCTTTCCCAAGTGGCTCGTTCAGGTTTTAAAAGATTCAATTATTTTCAGGTGTCAGCCGTGTGTTCCTGGGACTCATCCATCCACGATTCCGTGCATCTCAATCGAGTCACGTCTCCTCACGAGCGTATCTACCTGATCTTGAAAACCACAGTGCAACTTAGCCACCCTGCCTCAATGGAGCTGGTGCTCCGCAAAAGGATCGCCGTCAACATCTACAACAAGCAGGTTGGTGTGTCAAGAATGTTACAACTACATTGAGCGTTTGGTTTGTTCACTCAATTTGACTTCTCTTATTCAGAGTTTCACACAGAGTCTCAAAAGGAGAATGTCGCTTAAGAATATGCTTCACTCCTGCGGCGTGATCTACGAGATTGTTTCCAACATACCGAAGGTGGAACATGTTCTAGATGTATTCTAATAAATGCACTCTTCAAAGTCTTGTCATGAACCCCTTGTTCCTCATGCTACCATGTCAGGCCTCAGAGGAACCAGAGGAGAGAGAAACGTTGGCCCTCATGGCTGCTCGTGCAGACATCGAGGAGACTCCCGATGGAGAAACCTACATTGAGAAATACACTCGGGGAGTTTTGCAAGTGGAGAATATCCTCAGCTTGGAGAGGCTGCGGCAGGTACAGTAGAGCCATATGGATTGCCCATGTCACAACCTGATATTAAATTCCGATAAAATTATTCTGACCAATTTGAAGAATACAATGTAATTTTTTATTTTGGCAAATTCATGTCTCAGTATAATAATGTAATTAAAATACAATTATTATTGTATTGTATATCCATCCATCCCCATTATATTATATTATTATAAAATTTATATAAATTATTATATTATAATTATATTATATTATATATTTTTATTATATTATATTATATTATATTATATTATATTATATTATATTATTTTCTACAGGCTGTGACCGTGAAGGAAGCACTCTCTACTAAGGGAAGACATCTCAGAAGAAGCCTCAGCACACCAAATGTTCCTCATGTAATGAGCACATTCCTCTCATGAACTAATAGTTTTGACATGTGTCATGAGTAACAAATTTCCCTGCTCTCCAGTCTTCCTGCAGTAAAACAGACCTGACTGACTGTGAGGATGAAGACCGCAAAGTATGTGAGGTATGCTTCAACACCGTGTTTGTTGATCACATGTTTTGCAGCTGTAGTTTTTTTTAAAGATGGGTTAATTTTCTGAGCTAATATATTTGATGTATTGATTTGTAGGATAACTGTGATCATGGTGACAGCTGCAATCCTCAGAACGGCTCTCTCTGCAGTACACCGATCAAAAACAAAGAAGGGTCAGGTAAACCAGACGAGAGAATTTAAAAAGAAGTTCTGCATGTTCCGAAAACTACGAATGTCTCACCGAATGTCTCTGATCAGGGTCATTTCCAGAGAGTCCTACATTTTTCAACTCCAGTCCTTTCAAGCTTCTATCCCCTCAGCCGTCCAAGTTCCTTAAGTCCCTGCTTCCTGTCAAGGAGGAGAATAAGGTGAAGAAAGTCCTGGAGGCCCGCCCACTGCTGGGAAAAGAGGCAAGAAGGAATGAGTTAAATCTCCCTGTGTTGTGATCCTCACTCCTGCGCATGGATGTTTGTGCCACTCATATCAACATGCATTTTTGTCTGCAATTTTCTAGCTTGACCACAAATTTCTATAATGCATGCCCACCATGTCACTGACCTGGCCAGCTCCATGCCTTGCATGCAATGTGTTTGTCTGTGTGCGTGCGTGAAGTCCTGTGCTGTTGTTCTGACCCATCTGCAGAGCATGCGCTCATGTGTGGACAACCCTGCGCTGCTCCCCCCTCCCTGCCCCTGGCGCAGACCCAGGGCAGGCAGCGAGGGCCACTGCAAACTTCCCACCCCCACCTGCAGACCGCTCAGCCGCACATTGCCACAAGGTGCTGCTGTAAGTGCTACACGTGAATGTCACATGGTCACGGGACGGTGAGAGAGATCATGTTAGCATGTCCAGGCTACTTTTATACTGCATGACCACTAATTGTGAAGATGAAAAATTTGCCAAGCCATCAACTTTCACCTTGCACATTTTGCCCTCTGCAGGAATCCGACGAGGAGGACGCTGCAGTGGACGTCCGAGACGGCGGCGGCTTCCAGACGTACATCCCCGAGGACTTTGCAAACTTTGACATCTACAACGCCACCCTGGAGAGCCGCGGCGACTCGAAGGAGCGGAAGGAGGTGTCTCGTAGCCCCACCGCCAGTAGCTGCACTAGCGGTTATTTTTCCCACAGCGCCTCGAACGCCACGCTATCCGACCTGCCGTTCAGTTCCAGCGAGAGCTCCGATCATCTCAGCTGCAGAGATTCGCAAGACGCTCTCGGATGTCATGGCGGAAGAGGCTACACGCAAATTAAAGTTCCCGCTGGAAGTGAAGACCAGCAGGTGTTCAACTCACCAATTTCCTTACCTATCAGTGTTCCTTGTGGCAAGCAGAGAACTTTTCCTCCGCCTCAAAATTGCAATCTCAGTTGCAGTCAGGAGTTCACAGACTTTAAAGGGGCGGATGATACCATTGCCGAAGAGGGCTTGCAGCATTTTACAGACGGATGGGAGCAAGACGCTGTTGACGTGACTACAACACTGAAGACGACGAACAAGACAGAAACGTGTGACTCTGTTGCTATTATGAAGAACAATTCCGACAACGCCTCAGCCGCTTTACACAAATATCCAATTTCGACCAACACTGTTATTTGCACCATCTCTTCAACGTCACCGTCCGCTGTTACGTCCTTGTCCAAAGCCCCGCCTCTCAGAGGAGGAGACCCTCCCATCCGCGAGCCGGCCCAGGGAGATGTGCCCCACGGGAGCCCCTGTCCAAGCCCCAACCAGAGCAGCACGGAGCCCTCGGGCGACTCCAGCGGGGATGAGTGCACCCCCGTCGCCCAGCTCCCCGACTGGATGGCGCCAGGGGAGATGGTGTGGGTGGGTAAACGGCGAGGAATGGTCCACTACGTCGGAGGGGTGGAGTTCGCCAAGGGTATCTGGGTTGGTGTCAAACTGGACCTGGCAGTGGGTGAGTTCATTGAAAGTGTAGCAAAGGAATTACTGTACTGCATAGTAGTGAAGTATTTGAAGATTTTATCCACTAGAGGGCACTGTTTATTTTAACTACAAGTGCTGTGGTGTCTTGCTATAGTCAAAATAATTTAATCTTTCCCCTTTGAACTGATACAATTAAACTGTTACAGCCTCCACAATTTTTTAAAAATGTTTTTCATATTTTTTTAAGTAATTACATAATTTAAAATGGAATCTAATTCAATGGATATTAAACTGCTCCTTTACTTTTATTCTAATACTTTAGGCCATATAACTTAAAATCTTCAAAATAAAATAGTCAAGTAAGACAAGTATGATTTTCCAGTTTTTTGAATATTGCTGAAATTGTCATATTTTAACCCTCCCTCAGGGAAGCACAATGGTACTGTCCAGGGGAGAGTGTACTTCCGATGTCCCCCAGGCCACGGCGTGTTTGTGAAGCCATCTCGTCTGACTCGGGATCCACCCTCCATGGACACGGAACCAACCACTCTCCTCAGATAAGACTAAAACACAGTCTGGGCCACAGCTTTGGCCAAAATTCTGATTTGGTCATTTGTAGGCTTTTACTATCTAATGAAGCTAATCACTGAATATGCACATGCTCATTATGCACATTTTTCCATAAGGGTATATTTTTAAGGGGAAACGCTTAACTGGGAGTCCATATGGAAATATTAGCCACTTGGTTTTTCTTAAGAAAGCATATTTTTGTATGGCGTTATGATCACAACCCCTGAGGCTCATATGATGATTAATCTGGGATATGAACATTACGAATGTACTACTGTCAATAAGATGTCAGGGGCAACCAAAGAGTTTCATATCTGCTGTTAGTAGTTGAGTTGCAAAAGTGGTGGAAACTTTATAAGGGAAATTCAACCTTTTTTTTGGGGGGGGGGGGGGGGAGAATTATTGGCAGTTAACTAGAAATTTGGGCGAATTAATCCAAAGCATAAAAATAAAAAAAAATACTGTCCTAACCAGACAAGGGGGCAAATTGATATTCATTTACAGGGTAAAATAAAATTGTGTGGGTTATTTTTTTATCCAAAATTTATTTTCCATATTCCTCTATAAATTCCAATTATTTTCCCTGTAAAGTTCCCATCTTTAAGAATAGCCCAAATTTTGCATACCATGTTTTGTCATTTTTTGTATGTGGAAGAACACAAAGTTTAGTGCCATGTCTCTCTATCCGTAATAATTTCCACATATCCTCAAGATCAACAAGAAAACCTGCATTGCCTTCACTTTGTGACTCTTGAATTATCCTGTTGAAGTACTGTAACACTGTGGATTGAACAATCCCTATCCAGCATGAGAATCGTGCTGATTGAACGCTTGCACTGGAAAGGAATTTTTCGGAAACGAACTGACTGAGCGGGTTCTCACTCACTCGCTTTCAACTGAGAGGAGGCAAAAGCCGTATGATGTCATCTCTGAAGATTTTATAGACTATTCAGCACTTGGATGAGGATTTTATAGGCTTTATCCAGAACTTGGATACGATGATGCCTTATGTCTTTGCTTCCATAAAGGTGGACACATAACCTTAAAAAAAAAAAAAAGTGTGTTCCTGTGATATTGTCTATGTTTATTTTGACGACACCTAATGGCTTTCCGGAAGCCACCCGGCCTTATCTGGCTTGACTGATGTGCATCCTTTTTTTTCTTTTTTTTTGTCCATGTGAAATTTATATGTTGACTGACTGATACGTAATACCACACGTTATTAACAGGTACTCAATAATGCATTATGTCCTATTTAGGATCGAATGACAGTGTGATAAACGGTGTCTCGTTACAGAGGATGAGGTTGTTCAGTATGACCATGTGGCGAAGTTGTGATGCATCTATATATAATGTATATGTTCAAGTTGTACATGGAAGATCTTTCAGCTGCTCTCCCTTGTGGAGATGTAAATACAAGTGTGTTTTTTAAAAAATAGTATTTACGCTATTATGATGTACAGATTTGTATTTATGTTGTATGGCAAAAAATTCTTTTCATTGGTACGTGAATGTTCTAGAAGAGAACATTTGCAATCAAACCACTGTGTTGACTTTTTTCTGTTGAATTTGGTCAAACATTTTGGTTTTTGGCATTATTATTTCATGTTCCAAAATCCAAAACACAAAGAAAATAATTTGTTTAAAAAATTGTTCAAATAAAGTTTTTCTATAAATGTTCAAATAAAGTTTTTCTATAAAGAAAAAAAGTCCCAATATTTGTTGATACATGCTTTTATTATTGGACAGTAACTTCTCTGGACAATGACAGTGTTGTTTTTTGTTGTTGTTTTTTTTAAATCAAAGCATGCTTTTTATTTAACAGCAACAATGGCAGT
This sequence comes from Syngnathus scovelli, assembly GCF_024217435.2. Classification (NCBI taxonomy): domain Eukaryota; kingdom Metazoa; phylum Chordata; class Actinopteri; order Syngnathiformes; family Syngnathidae; genus Syngnathus; species Syngnathus scovelli. The sequence goes on from NC_090855.1 coordinate 3,956,721, forward strand.
AAATGAAAGCACAACAATTCAATTTCAATTTGTATTTTAACATGCTGCAGCGTATTTTTTTCCTCAACCTAACGTCCAAACAAGACACAATACAAACTTTACTTTCAAACACACAACTGTGAAAACAAGCCTAAACGTCAATAGATTTGTACAAAAGGGCGACAACTGCCATAAAGGTCGGCGAGGTCATGTGTGGTGATTTATTTATTTTTTAAAACAACACATCACTTAAGTTGTCATATAGGGAAAGCACAGGTGTGGTATGTAACATTAACAATGACTGCATTCTATTTTGGTGTCTCTGCAATGTGCCGTGACACTTTGACAGCAGTAACTCTTTTTTAGCGTGCACACCTGTGCTTTTCCCTGTGTGACCTTTTCAAATGTACTCAGACACACACACTACACATATAAAACATGATACAGCCTGTATTTCTAGCCTGTATACATCTAAATGTGGCTACTATTTAAGATGAATCCCCTTCCTGGAATTTTGACTTCAGGTTTAAAAATGACATTCACAGTAGACACTATGTAATAGATCCAAATAAATTGGACAAATGAGTACTTATTGAGTGTGTAAATGTGTGACGGGAGTGTGTTTGGCAGAGGGAGTCACATTTCCATGCTCATTGACTGCAACATTAAGATCCACTTCCACTAATGAGATCCAAAACAAAAAGCCGGGAGGAAAAACACAAACAATGCCAATATTTTTTTGGCTGTGGGATGGGTATTAATTTACTGCATCATACTGAGATCTGGAATTATCCTCCTTATACAGATCATATTCTGTTTTTTAAATACCTCTCATACACTGCGGTTGTGCCTGAGTTGGCGTCTGTGGTCACTGCAGTTAGTGGGCCTTGCACAGACATTATGAAAAATATTTTTGGGAACCAAATAATACAATTATCTGAAATTATTATAAAAAAATGGAGGACAATGTCTAATTGTGATTAGATTAACATGAACTTATTTTCCTTTATGAAAAAAGACACTATAAAAAATACTATTGGGAATCAAATAATACAATTATCTGAAATTATTATTAAAAAAATAAATTTTAAATGAAGGGCAATGTTTCTAATTGTGATTAGATTAATATGGAATTATTTTCCCTACTGTGTAGGTCTACCTGATGGCCAATATGGCTGTGTTTGTCCTCTGTAGCTGATTTAAATAAACCTCATAAATCACCAATACGTCTCTAATATCTGTAGATTAAAGTAGAGATTAAAGTAAATCAATCGACGTCACCCCTAACCACACAAAACACACTTAAACCCACTTTTCAGTGCTCCTATCCAGAGGAGGAAAACGCCTCTACCACCTCCAACCAACAGGGGGCGCTCAGCACACAAGTATCACCTCAATACAACGCTACAAAACCACACAATGTAATAAACAAGAGTACATTTTACGTTCATTTTTTTGGGGCACTTTTTCGCACTTCGGTGGGGCACTTCTAGCGGTGGGGCACTTGTTGCGTGATGCTCGCTTCTTGGGTGGAGTTATTTCGACGTGTCGAATATTCTGACAAGTGGGCAACAAACTAACAGGTGTCCTCTTCCTCCTCCTCCTCCTCCTCGCTAGCGACAGGAGGACTTGTCCTGTCTAAGCCACACTCTCCACACACTCTTCCTCAACTCAGACGTTTTTCTTAGCTCCTAAGTGCCTTTTTTCCCCATCCAGTTTATTTTGTAACTTCTCTAACTCAATTAACTCCATAAGATATGCATTCGGCTCAGAAAGACACCACCTTCACTAAGATCTTCGTGGGAGGTCTCCCTTACCACACCACCGACTCCAGTCTCAGGAAGTACTTCGAGGTCTTCGGGGACATTGAAGAGGCTGTGGTCATCACAGACCGACAGACGGGGAAGTCCAGAGGTTATGGATTTGTAAGTGTTTAAAAAAAAAAAAAAAAGTTGGCGTTTTGTAACGTTACTTTAGCACGTGCTCTGTTGCTGCCAATATGACTATGACATGTTGACATGTGTCCATGAGTCAAGTTAATGGGAGCACCATGTATACAAGCAAAAGTGGCAAAGTTACTCTTAAGTAAAAATAAATACAAATATATATTTTTTAATCTGTTAGTTGCAGCTCTGGAAAATACTGTATTGAGACCAGTTTCTAGCATGAGTAAAACCAAACTTCAAAAATTCTCTGCATTAGGCCTACTGACAGCACAACTCGTAAATTCCAAAACATACTTTTATTTATTATGTTTTTGCAAAAAAAAAAAAAAAATTGTTAGAATAGGCCATGTATGTTGTCAGCACAAAGAAAAAAAATATCTGCACACAAAATTGTTTCCATATCTTGTTTTTTTTTCCCATCGAATCGTCTGTGGAGATTGAAAAAAGTTAGACCATTTTGAGAAATTTAAAGAGACCCATTTATTAGCTACCATCCTTAAGTTTTGGGCTCCACTGGTTAAATCATTTTTTATAGAAATGCATGTTATTGTATTAAAGTCTCATTCATTGTCTTCCTACAGGTGACCATGGCAGACCGGGCTTCTGCTGATCGAGCCTGCAAAGACCCCAACCCCATTATAGATGGCAGAAAGGCCAATGTGAACTTGGCCTACCTTGGAGCCAAGCCCAGGGTCATACAGCCAGGTGAGAGGTGTTCATTGTTCACTCCAGGACGGCTATTTATTTGGATACTCACTCAATATCATCGTAAAGCTACAAAACAGGAAATGTCAACAAAAAATAATAATATCGAGTTTTTGCAAGTGGCAGTGTAAAAAAAAAAAAACACTAAAATATTTGAAATTACTGTGCTTTTTTTTTAAGCATTATTTTTCCAGTGAAGAAAACAAATTCTACAAATTATTAATATGATAAAAATATCACTCAAAGGGAATTTTCCCCATTTTCCTTATTGTGTTGTCATTTTTATTTATTTATTTTATTTCATATTTATAGTGTTTATAGACTCCAGCGCTCACATTTAACTTTTTCTGCCTTTTCTAGGCTTTGCATTTGGCATGCCTCAGATCCACCCAGCATTCATCCAAAGGCCTTATGGGTATGTTGCACAATCTATGCCCCCCCCCCCCTCCCGAAAACAAAAACAGGATTGTCACTTTATCATGACATTTTTTATTGACTATCACCTGTTTAAACCTTGCTGAATGAGGACATACGAGAGATGATGAGTGCTCCTCTCGGCAATCACTGTGACGGAATTGAACATGTGTCCCTCACCCCACCCCCCCTTCCTCTTCTTTAGCCAACTGCCGGATTGACTTCATGTTTGTGTCTCTCTCTGATCTGACAGGCTCGGTAACGGTTAAAATAGCAGATGATGATTTGAGGAATAGCTGAGTCTACTATTGGGCAGAGCGCTAAAGTGTTACCTGTAAACATACACAAACGAGCTGAAAATGGTGACTAGATGCATGGGTGTCTTTTATTTTTTAATTTTTGGTGTTTTTATTTTTTTTTTGGTTGGTTTTCATAGCACATAGATTGGTGTGTGCCTTGTTTTTCAGTATGATGTGGTGTTCAGCTTAACTTGTGTGCTCATTTCTATTTGGGGCTGGGGAGTTTATTTTTGTTCACGATTTGAGTTTTGCTAGGACGGTGTAACTCCGCGAACGCGGTGTTGAATTTTTAATTCTTTGTGCTGAGTGTAGCCTGCTGTTTATTCTGCCTCCTTTCAGTTTTTTCTTAAAGTTAACATTAAGACGTTCATGTTTTGTTGTGAACGGACACAAAAGGAAACAATTTTCGGATTCTCTGCAACAAAACAAACACTTGGCCTGCATGCAGGAGTTTGGTTTCCTTTCAATTAACCCATTGCTTTGAGTCGGGTTGTACACCCACAATGCCGAGCAGAAAATAACTCCGCCAACTGGAGACCTCTGGGTCAATAGACAAATGTTACGGGCTGCAGACACGAGATCTGTACGCGCCTCACGGGCAGCAGCTGTCTGCTACGACGATCTCCGCGGCCTCTCAAATTCGGATGGAAAAAAAACAAGGAGCGGCGCTGTTAATAATGCATGGCATAGGCTTCGCTGCTCAGCTGTGGACAACAGGTGGAAGCCTTTTGGTCCCATGCTGCAGATTATCCATGTGTCCTGGCGACTTACAAAGCACCTTTATTTAGCTGCCCACTTGACTGGAATAACTGTAAAATATGCATCAAAGCAAGGACAGGCTTCTTTGTGAAAGCAGTCCGATTAAAACAAGGTCACGGTCAAGGGCTACGTTTGTGAAAACTGACGGGCAAAATCATTTTCTCATCAGCAGTAGGATAACAAAACCAATATAAAAAAAAATAATTCTGAATATAATAACTAAACTACAATCAAAGCCAACAAAACCCTCTGGGCAAAAGGCGCCTTACTTTGAAGAATCTAAATTATAAACTATTCTGTTTTTGTTAACTTTTTTGTGTTGATCAAATAATTCCATTAAAATTTCTACATAATGTTGTTTCCAAACTTTTGACGAATACTGTAAAAGAAGAGACATTTCTTATTTTCTAACCTTCAACTAGGAAAGTGAACTTTGTGGCAATGGCATGAATGTAAAAAAAACAAAACATCCACAAAATACAGAAAAACAACCGCCATTTTTTTCCCCGCATATAAATGTAACGGTTGTTTGTCAAAACTAAGAATAGCCAGATGATTATTTGCCAATTTGATATTTTGTGTAAGCCATGAGATGAGAGATGGCCGAGTCGCCTCATTTAACGAGTGCCCCGCCACGAAAAGAGATCAGCATGTCCTTTGGACATGACAAGGGCGGCAAAAATAGCCTTGTCTCCAGCCTCCCTTGTCAATCAACTTGGCATGTGTACATTTGTGTGTGTGTGTGTGTGTTTGGGGGGGGGGGGGTCTCTTGTATGTCCACAAGAGGGACAGATATAACCCCTTCACACCTGCTCTTCCATATATTTTTCTGAGTGACTTGCTCCACTTCTATCACTTGAGTAAAGTGGAACGCACACAAGTTTTTACAAAGTTGACCAAAAATAAATGCGGGGAACCTTTGACATAGTATGTGATACTTAAGGATTTCATTTATAAATTGCACAGATGGTTCAGGTTATTTATAGATAAGATAATAAAAGAAAGGGAAAAAAGTAAAGTTCAAATAAGTTGTAATGTAAGAGGGCTCTTTTAAGGGTTAATGTATCAAACAAACGTTTTCTAGTTTTTTTTTAATTCCATGATGAGATTATTTTAATACTTTTTATTTTTGCATTTTTGGTGCATCTGATTACATTTTTTGGACTGTAAGGCGCATTTAAAATCCTTTATTTTAAAATTGTATGGATGTCAAATTGAAGTCGAATATAGTTCGACTTATTTGCTGTGCTGGTTTGTTTCCCATTGTGCCGTACACAGTATATGGAAATTTCCCAAAACAGGACCTTATAGTCCGAAAAATGATGGTATGTTGTGTTCAAAAAGTGTTAATAGTACATTTTAAGGTTTTGGAAGGGCTTAGACCTCTCAATTGTTCAAACTGTTGCAACTCTCCAGAAGGTAGCCTCGCCCCTCTTCAGTTTCCCAATCAGTGAAGTGGACTTGTTTGCAGTTGATTGTTTTTGTTTGTGTTGAAGGATCCTAACATGTTTGGGCATGCCTGTACGTGTGCTGTTGCCGTGTGGGCACGATCATGTCCACTTCATTCCTTGACGTAGTGTCGTGCGGTCGGCTCGCATTTTGTGGCCGGGTTGCGGCGCCGGGTTGACGTTTTAAGATTCAGGTGCTTTTATTGCGCTTGTGGTTTTTTGCTGCTTTCTTAACTTTTCTTATCTCGGTAGGGATTTTTCCCCCCCAGTTGTTAATGAATGGACTTGCTGTGTTTTTTGAGGACTTGGATTGACGTATTTGTGGCGCCTGCAGGATGGCCCGTTGCCGCTTACCTTTGACATCATTGCCTTTTTGTCCCACAGGATCCCGGCTCACTATGTCTACCCTCAGGCCTTTGTCCAGCCCAGTATGGTGATCCCTCATGTCCAACCCTCAAGTGCCACGGCGACAGCTGCCGCCGCCGCAGCCACATCGCCATACCTCGACTACACTGGAGCCGCTTATGCTCAGTATTCGGCCGCAGCTGCCACCGCTGCCGCTGCAGCTGCCGCCGCCTATGAGCAGTATCCGTACGCGGCCTCCCCGGCCCCGACGGGCTACATGACCACAGCCGGCTACGGCTACACGCTCCAGCAGCCGCTCGCCGCCGCCGCCACCCCGGGGGCTGCGGCCGCCGCCGCCGCCTTCAGCCAGTACCAGCCTCAGCAGCTGCAGACGGATCGCATGCAGTGAAAAGAAAATGACGTAGTTGAAAAGTCATCACCCCCTGACTGGGGTTATGTTACTGTACATTGAGGGTCATCCGCACAAGCTTTTAACTTGAAAAAGTGAAGAAAATCACAGGACGTGCAAACATATGCTGTGTTTTATTCAAATTAGATCAGTATTTTCTTTTTTCATTATTTAATATTTATACATCGACAAAAAAAAAGATTAACTAAAGCAGACTAACTGAACCTCATGATTAGTTTTTGTACATATATATATTCTGTAAGTGTTTCCTAGCGCATTCATGTCTTATGATAAAGTGTCTTCCCCAACACTACTATATACCAAAACGTGTATAGAAATATGAGCGAATCACTCGTGGTGCATTTTTCAGGATTTGTATCAGCTGAATCTATGCAGACCGTTTCCCCTTAAGTATGTAGATTAAAAAAAAAACAAAAAAAAACTTAGGGATATTGGGCTTCTGGGTGAAATTTTAAAATGAACCACAAATGTACTACAATCTTACCGGAGGACCTTAATTTGACTTGAATCAACAATACATGATCAGCAGTACTTCATCATTGTGAGGCTGCAAATGGGTTCTCAACAGGGCATTGAGCTAAGTGTTAGTTTTGTTAGCAGCTTGCAAATGAGTCAGGCTGGAAAACTCGAAATTGTCATGCATCAAGCACCCGTTGTGAATTTCGCCATTCAGTTTGTTAGAGCAGCAGGTTGTGCAAAAAGTATTGAAACATTGCACTGCGGGACTTCTGCGACATCTGTTTTTCGAAAAGGTCAAATTGAGTTCACCTCTGAAATTTGGAGTGCATTTTTAGGTTTAACTAGAAATTTAATTTCAATTATCAAGATGGGGAGGTGGGCACTGAGTTCCCTCACTCATGAATTGCACATCAAGCAAGCTCAGCAAAAAAAGGTGTTTGAATGTGAATCTTAAATTTTCTTTCCGAATGTGCCTTTTAAATTATGCTATTTATGTATTTATTATGGAAGCTTACAATAATAAACAGTCTATTTTTGTGTTTGCTTTTTAGTTAGGTCCACTGCAACGTTCATGAAGAGCATGCTGTGAATGTTTAAAGCCTGCAGTTTGTATAAAGAACAAAAGAAGAGTGGAACAGTAGCAATAACTTTTGTGGATTTATAATGTTTGTCTTATAGACTATTTAATGTTGCCTTTTTTTTAATATCTATACTTGACCACTTTGATAGGAATCTTATGAACTTGAAACATCTGATGTCATCTTGACACTGAATGTAAAGTGCAAAGGTATTTTGCCTTGCATTTTACAATGCATTAAAAAAAGAGTACATCTGGAAATTTGTTGTATGTGAAATAAAGGGAAATTACCACCAAATGTTAATTTTTCTGTTCTATTTTTTCTAATAGGCTTTGAATTCATGTAATATTTTGTATGAAGAAAAATAAAAGTGCTCAAGACTGTGCCCAATGAGGAAATATGAGTTATTTTACCGCAACAGGAGGCTATTTATAGTATTTCAATTATTTTAGAAATAATACGCGTTATTGTAGTGACACAAAAACGATCGGATGATGAAATAATTACGCGACCCGGAAATGACGAAATCACGTGACAGTGACGTCACGTACTGTGTCACTGACACTTTCCAGCCGAGCGCACTTGTTTTTTGTCGTCCTTGTGTAATTCGTAAACATACAAACGGAACGTCTACTCTACAATTAGCTGCATTTTAAAATGGCCACGGATAAAACTGCATACACTCGGCTGGAAAATGAATTAGCGCCGCCGTCGTATGAAGATACCACGTCAGGCCCGAACATATTCGTGGACTCTCCCGGCGGTGTCCCGCTACCGCCGCCGTCCTATGCTGATACCACGTCAGGCCCGAACAGTTTCGTGGGCTCACCCGGCGGTGTCCCTCTACCTCCACCGGCTGCTTTTGGGCCTGGTGTACCTGGAGCTTTCGGGATGAGCAACAAAACATCCTCGCCGTATTCGCCACCTTCCTACGGCTTTCACGACGATATATGCGGTAAGCAACCGTGTGTGACCACACCCCCCTTTTTATATTTCTTACTGTACATTAATTATTATTTATACTTTCTTGTTGGTAGCTGACCCTTCAGGTGATGCTTACCACAGTGTGGAGGACCCGCCATCATTTGATGAGAATGAAGACATAAGTTTCGGACTGGATAATAAAACCATAAGAAGAGCTTTCATTCGGAAGGTACGATGAGAAATGATGAAAAATATTACAGTGAAAGAAATTATTAAATTGGCAGTACAGTGGCCTAATACAATGTCATCCATTCTTAATGGAGCCAAAGTACATGTTGCAAAATATAATCCGACAATAATGCTGTATATTCTTTAACCTGTGCAAAAAAAACCCACAAATAATATTACTGCAGCTTACTGGGTTGCTTAGATGTGAGAGTCGTCTTTTGTTTGTGTCTTTATGATTGTATTATACTGCCCCCCTGTGGTCAAGGCACAAACCTGAATGAGCGCAATTAATGTACTTCGTATAACTAAAAAATATGTTGTTGCTTTCACCCTGCAGGTGTTCTTGGTGCTAACTGCTCAATTGACAGTTACGTTCACCTTCGTGATGGTTTTCACCTTTGTAGCCCAAATCAAATTGTACGCAAGAGAGAACTTCTGGCCATACATCGTGGCTTACATCATATTCTTCGCGAGCGTGTGCGCCATCGGCTGCTTTGGAGATCTCCGCAGGAAGCATCCATGGAACCTGATTGCATTAGTAAGCAATATTTTACTTTCCTGGTTTGTTCTATATATGTATTTTTTTGGTTTAAACCAAATTCTACAATTCAAATTATGTAAAGTTTGTGTGCATTTGTGCAATTAATTTATTTCAGTTTTTTTTTAATAGTTCTCACTATCAATAATTGTCTTGTTTTCAGTCCATCCTGACCCTGAGCCTTTCGTATATGGTGGGAATGATTGCCAGCTTTCATGAAACCGACGTAGTGGTCATAGCATTGGGCATCACAGCGGTGGTCTGCTTCACAGTGGTCATCTTCTCTCTCCAGGTTTCTATTTGACACATGCAGCGCAACAAGTTTGAGGAGCAGCGTGACTTCTAAATGCCATGCTTGTCATCCCTCCACAGACCAAGTATGACTTCACTTCCTGTTATGGTGTGATGTTCGTCTGCTTGGTTGTCCTTATCCTCTTCGGCCTGCTATGCATCATCATGCAGAATAAGGTCCTGCACTTATTCTATGCTGGACTGGGAGCCTTGCTTTTCACCTGTGTAAGTCATCCACTTTGAAATTTCTTATGAGTAGGTTCATTTAATGTCATGTCTTGAGTTCTTTCTTTTGTTCCAGTTTTTGGCAGTGGACACCCAGCTACTACTTGGCAACAAGAAGCTGTCCCTGCATCCTGAAGAATACGTATTTGCCGCACTCAATCTGTATATGGACGTCATCAATATCTTTCTCTACATTCTCACAATTGTGGGAAGGGCCAGGGGCAACTGAGCGACAGAAAGTGGGAGAACATTTTTGCTGATTGTGTTGTTGAAGTGAGATCTTCTTGTCACTTTTTTTTGTTGCAAATCATAGTGGTAAATTATCTTTTTTTCACCTTGTCTTTTATAAAAATCGAAATGTTAATCAGTGCTGACACTCTTCTGAAAGTTTATGTAGATTGTAATATTTTTCCTCATTAAACCTTTAAGTACATCACAGTTAGTGCAAAAAGTTGTCATATATTTGACTAATTGCTCATATTTGCACGTTTTTCCAAATGTGTGTGCTCTTAAAACCGGATAAAAAGATGAAGATGTAAACTATAAATGTTCAAACTCACTAATGCAGTGTTCCTGAAAATCTTTGTTTGAACTATGATGCGGTTCAGATTACAGCTTGTACTTTGACCTCAATTCATTTCTTATCACAATTTGTCAACGCTTTTAGTGACAAACGTGAAACAAAAACAAGCCTTTATTTTGCCTTAAACAGAGCAAATGTCAAGCCACATAACTTTGCCACCTACAAAAACTGAATTTCTGCGTCGCTCAAGTATCGACCGTGCCTGGGTCAGGTATGTTCATCACGTGGCCACAGGTGAGATCACGTGACATGGGTTTAAACCACCCGTGTGACGTCATTACGGATCGGCAAACTCGGTCCATAATGAGGGACTACGTGGTAAGTATCTGATTTGGATCACTTCATTAAATCACTCCTTTCTTTTTCTTAAAACGTCAAGTTTATTATTTAATACACTAATACAAGACTTGAAATGTTACACTAATGCGTAGATTTACTCCAACATGTCGTACTGTCGAAACGGTCCGCCCTAGTTTTCTTGCCGAAAGGTAGGAATGTCTTAAATTAGCCTTCAAGGCTAACCATCATTGCATAAATTTCATACATTCGCACATTATATCGGGATTATGTCGGAAAACTTGAACACGTCCTCGTACATCATACGACAGAACCCGCGACATCTAATAGTGTATTTTGTTTTTGTGTTTACAACTATGTTAGCTTAGCATACCTAAACAGGAGCGATGACTGGAGTACACACCTGAAGGAGGAAGAAATGTTGAGTCGGAAGTAAAACGAGCACGAAAGAAAAGTTTGAATCGTCAGTCATAAAGCAAAATGTGATACAGAAAATAAAACGACAGCAACATGAGTGAAAGCTAGTTTGAACCGATGACTGTCAATATTCAACTTCCTGGTTGTTTGAATGTTCCGCCCGCCCTGAATTCAGCTGACTCATTTAAAATACATTACAGGCGTTGTATTGCTGGTAAAGTAAGACGTTATCTTTTCCTGGCACGCTTTTTATGATGCACAATATAGTATGTTACTAAATTAATTTTAATGTCAATAGATGCATGAGTAATTTTGTAATGTATGTCTCTTGGCGCCCACCTTTTTTGTCTTATCTTGGTTAGCACGTTTGCCTCACAGTTTGAAATTCAAATTAATAATCCAGCAGTTCAGCTTTTCTGTGTGGAGTTTGAATCCTGCATTCGGAAATGCAACATAGCAAAATAATAACTAGTGAAATATTGTTGGGCAGCATCGCTCATCTTGTAAAACCACATTCTATTGTAAGGCAGTGTCATAACGTAACTTTTTTTCCTTCTCTTTAGTGTTCAGTGGAGAGATGCGGCGACACCTAAATTTAGTCTGGTGAGCTTTGCACCATGGCCCTGCAGACATCCCCATTCTCTAACCGGTGTGCTTCAGTCACCCACGCGGTGGGATGGGTGTTGATCCTGCCATGTTTCTGGTTCCTCGACCGCCTCATCGCCGTGTGCAAGCTGACCACCCTCGAGCGGAGACGAGAAGACACGTGCTACCTCTACCCCCTCAAGGTTGTCTTCGGCTCCATCGTGTTCTTCGTCCTCTTTGTGGTGACTGCTCCCGTGGCCTTGCTGGGCTTCCTACTGTGGGCCCCGCTGCAGGCGTGCCGCAGACCCTTTTGCTACCACCGAGAGTCAGCGTCGCTCCAAAGTGAGACGCACACAGGCTTGGAACTTGAGGGAAAGGGGTCGTTCGTCTTCGCCTCGGCCAACTTGTGTCTCTTACCTGACAGTCTGGCTCGCTTTAACAATCTGGGACACACCCAGAAAAGAGCCGCGGCTATCGGCGAGTGTATCGCTCGGGGCGTGGGCCGACCCAATATCCGTATCGTTATCGACTCTCCCAGCAGCTGCGGTGCTCTTAGCCCTTCCAACAGTATACTCCCCACGTCGAGCGCCTTGATGTACGGCGCGACAGACAGACAGGCTTCAATCCCAAATCTCAACAGCGATGTGGTTTACGTCCCCTGTGATGACACAATAGAACCCTCCGAAATCATCCAGCACAACTCCAACCAGAACTCCAACCGGCAGAATCGGCGTTTGCTCTCTCAGGGACTCGGCCAGCTGGGCGACGTGCCATGGGAAGTGTCCACCATGTTTCCCGCCCATGTGGACATTCTTTGTTTAGAAGAAGTGTTTGATAAGAGGGCCGCGCAGAAACTCACCCATGCGCTGAGTCCTTTGTTTGCGCATATACTCTACGACATCGGGGGGTACGCCTGCCAACCCCCGTGTAGCTGTTCCTCTTTTAAGTTCTTCAACAGCGGCCTCTTCTTGGCCAGCCGATTCCCCGTCGTGGACGCCGAGTACCACTGCTTTCCCAACAGTAAAGGTGAAGACGCGCTGGCTGCCAAGGGCCTTCTTTCCACTAAGGTGCTTATTTTCTTTTTTTTGTTTTAACGACTCCATCAGGCCCACAAATCAAAAATGAATTGTTTTATTTCCAGGTGTTCCTCGGGAAAAATCAGAAGCAGACGAAACTGGTTGGTTATTTCAACTGTATCCATCTTCATGCACCAGAAGGTAAAGAAACATCTCCTAGTTTGAGAAGATTGAAAGGTAAACATGACTGACTTTTTGAATAAGGTGAAGGAGCGATCCGCTGTGAGCAGCTGAACATGGTCACCAAGTGGATTGGTGATTTCCAAGCAGCCAATAGGCAGCCGGATGAAGAAGTGGTTTTTGATGTGCTCTGTGGAGACTTCAACTTTGACAACTGCTCACCGGGTGTGTTTTACTCTCCCGCCAGTGCCATTTGCCCCCAATTTATCCACTTTAATATCAACCTTGTTCTCTCTCGTCTGTCTAGATGACACCTTGGAACAAAATCACAGTCTCTTTGAGGAATACAAAGACCCTTGCAGAGCAGGGCCGGGGAAAGAGAAGCCCTGGGTCATTGGTGCGTACGTTTGGCCAAAACACGTGATGTGCCGTTTGATGATAAAATAATATAAATGGTCGTTTCTGCATTACAGGAACTTTGCTCGAGCAGCCAACGTTGTATGACGATGCTGTAAACAGCCCAGAAAACCTGCAAAAGTAAAACGTGGAAATCATCTGAATATCAACAGAAATGAAATAATGGCAAAAAAATAAATTTTATGTCCGTATGCAGAACGTTGGAGAATGACATGCTGAGAAAGCGTTACATCTGCCCTCCCGTTCCCGCCGCTGGCTCGCCATTGGTTTACCCTGAAACTGACCAGCCGTGGATTGGACGGAGGATTGATTATATCCTATTTCGGGAAAAGTCCTTATCCAAGCACTGCCAAACCGTATGTAAACACTATTAATGATCCTTTTATATGATGTGTTGATGTATAAAATTAATGTTTTTCTCCTCTTCTTTTAGGAAGTGGAAGAGGTATCATTTATTACCCAATTGGCTGGCTTGACAGACCATATTCCTGTGGGCTTGAGACTGAATGTCCGAATGGACTCATGACTTTGTTGAAAAGTTAGCGCTAAAACTATTTTATTTACAGAGAAAGGGAACAAAATGTACCAAAAGTACATTGCTGCATAGCCATAATAACCTTATGTTTACATGCTGTATTTCAATTTTAAAATGTAATGCTGATACACTAGAAATATCTAAAATATCTCAGGTGGTGTTAGTATCAGCTTGTCTGAATACTCAAGGTATTCAATACTGCACATTAAGGCTTCTTCTGGATTTTTTAAATACATAGTTTTTATTTCATTGCAGGAATTCTGCACAGAAATAAACAATAATTATTGTTTATAAATGCGTTTGCTTTTTCCCTCTTGACACTGTGACGCACTTTGTTCCCGCTTATCTAATTCCAGCACGTTTTTTTGTAACCGTTTCTGTAATAGCCAGCATGACCAGAAAATCTGGTTTCCATTTGTTACATTTCAACGTCACCCCGTGTTTAGACTTCAGAAGTGAAACAAACTTTTTTTTTTTAATTAAACTTCCCTTGCGTTATATGTATTTTTAGTTTTTTATTATTATTTTTTTATTGTAACAATTCATCGTCCATAAAACACCTGCAGCACGATTCGGTTGAAGTTGATAGGGGGCGCTATGTACAGCTGCACGGTGTATCACAGCACACGAAGAAGACTTGCGAACCAATCAAATTCCAAGCACGTATTGTACTTCCGTGTTTATCCTGTAGAAAGTAGAAGGTTGTTGGCGTCGCGTCGTACTAATATCAAACAATGAATATTTTTAAGTGCATTAACCCACTTGTATGTGCAAGTAAATTATTAATAGAGCAGAGTAGTGTCTTTACAAGGCAGTGTTTGGTCGCTAAAGTTCCTTGTCATCGCCGTTACATTCGTCGACATTTGACATGTTTAACCACATGCTCTTCGCATACGCACCACTTGAACAAGAAAAGATGCTTTTCGGAAATGGACTCCGGCCATCGTGATTTACTGACGAGGTCTGACGTTATTCGGGATGAATCACTCGAGATGGATGGCGACTCTAATGACAAGCGTCACCCGAGCCAAAGTGAGTTAAAACCTTCCATTTGATTTCATTATAGCCACCGAGGGGTGTAATTTCATCCCGTTCGGCGTTTTGAAAGATGCTAATTTCCTTCATTGCAAAGATTTATGGAATTGAAGTAGCGTTGAAAAAGTAATTACAGTATTCACATTAAAGTGGCTTCAATTTAGATGGTGTCAGTTTCCTAATTTCCCATATTTTCATAAATCGCAATATGTAGAGAACCGGGGATAAGTAGATCTTTCATAATTCTGGTCTGAGTTATTCCTTAAGTTCAATTTAGCATTTTGAAATAGTCATGCCATTAATTGTATCAAACATTGGAGTTTGGAAAAATACAATTATGACCTAATTGCAGTTCAGATTTTTTGTGCAATATTTAAATAAGGTGCAAGATGTTTTATATGATGACTTATATGTCAATGTCTTGCAATATTGATGAAATCAGTCATTCTCCACTAGGTTGCATAACTACAGTCTTTAAGTATGTACTTCTTAGCGTCCTTAAGCTTTCATTCACTTGTGCATTACCAGTACAGCAAGTGTCAAGTACATGTTGCTTGTGTCTGACCTTGCAGTTGTATTTTTTTTACAAAGTAATTTGTTTCCCTGTTCATAAATATTTTGATGAGTGTTCTAATCTGCAGGGCCCCCTGAGACGTTCAACCTGGACGTGCTTGTGGCTCTCCTACGTCAAGAAAACGCCGCTGACATCTGCGTGATTAAAGTACCCGAGCACATCAAATACACCGAGTACTTCATCGTTGTCAGCGGCGTATCACCGAGACACCTACGCGCAATGGCACTTTATGCCATTAAAGTAGTAAGTGACCTGCAATTTATCAATTTACTTCTGACACCTCTCAGCAGTTTTTTCTCTCAACAATCCCCACTACATCTTTTAGTACAAATTCATGAAGAAAGATCACGATGCTCATGTTAAGCTCGAAGGAAAGACTGCAGACAACTGGATGTGTATTGACTTTGGTATGTATCGTATTCACTTTATTTATTTTGAAGGTCACACTTGCAAGTATAAATTTCACATGTTTTTTTTTTTTTGTTCCCCTCAGGCAATATAGTTGTTCACTTCATGCTTCCAGAAACTAGAGAAGAGTACGAACTGGACAAACTGTGGACTCTGCGCTCCTACGATGAGCAGCTAAGCAAAATTCCTGATGAGAAGCTGCCCGAGGACTTCATATATGACCTAGAAGACACTAAATGATAAAACACATTTTCAATCTGAATTATGTTATCGGATAATTTTTCTTTTTTGTGAGAAATTCCTTGTGAAATAATATGGACGGTTTAAAATAAATTCATATTTTTCTACATCGCTCTTTGCTAATTTTTTCACTGAGGACAGCAGTCACCTTAATTATTTAGTATTTTTCCTTGACATTTTTCTTTCCACTAAATACCAGTAATGCCTTAAATTTGTCATTAAGTTTGAAGAACATAAACAATTCTCGGCCTGGCAAGTGACCGTTTTATGTCATTTACCCCGCTGTGCGTCACACTGGATCAGAACATTAGCAAAATGTCCAACTAATGAATTTAGAGATTAGAACCCCCACTCAATGCCTTCTGCTCTTCAATATTTTTTCCCACAGGATGATGATGTGAAGATGAATGACTTACACCATTAGCCAGCATGACGGAAAATGTGAAGAAACAATGCACAACAACAGGTAAGCAAATATTATCCTGCTAGTAGAACCTCAGTACTACCATGTCTCGTGTTGTCATTAACCACTGCAGTCATTCTACCAGCACGAGTCATCTCCATTAATGGCCATTGTGTTTACATACTGTGAAAGAAAAATGAGGTTTCTTCACTTTGGACACCACAGCTCATTACTTTTTTAAAGACAGCCGACTGATTTTTAAAGCAAAAGTGTTGATCAAACTTTTTGCTCACACTGTTACTTATTGGTGAGTCACTAATGAGTAGTGGGCACACTTCGTTTCGGGTTGGGTGGGTTTGATCGTCACCAAGTAACGTGAGAATATGAGTGTGATTAATCATCAGCGAGTGTGTGTGTGTATATACATATATATTATTTTAATTATATATTTATTGTTTTTATATCTATTATATTATTAATTATTTTAATTAATTATTTTAATTGTATTCTTCGAATAGCACGCAAATGTATTATCCTCCCGTGCTTGTTTTATTGAAAAATACAGAAACGGCTAAAAGTTGTTTTTGCACATTTTGTGCAAAGATTTCATAATCCACCGTAATGCTCTTCTCATTCTCACCAAATAGTTGTGTTAAAGTGGCCTGAAAGCTTTTGAGACCTCCATTACCTACACCTCAAACATTTCAGTACTGACAATTTTTAGATGATTTTGGAGCTTTTTTTTTTTTTTTTTTGCCGAGTTGTTTTCTGTGTGGGCAGCAGTGCTGCTGTTTACAATCCATTCAAATTGCACTGATGTGTTTGCAAAGGCATGCTCTTGTTTAATTTATGTAATTTTGCTTTTATTAAGCTTTTACCTCAGATTAATCGTGTTATTTGTTCATGCGGGCTCTGTGCAAAGTGATCACAATTCTCCTTAATGTGAAAACATATCATCAGCCATTGCTATAAACTCGACATTCTTATAGTTGTTGGGAAAAAAAAAAGCCTCTCTAATTTTTGTCACCATTACAAATGATCAGGTCGCCCCATTGATTTTCTTATTTAATATTTAAAGGCTTGAAATTGAAATCAATTGTACGCCAGCCAGTGTGTGTTTGTGCAATTCATTTAAGTTTAATGGCTTAATGGACGTCGGCTGCTTAGGAGCCGATCATGTTGTAAAACGCAACATTTGCTGAGGATATGTACGATTCAAAAGGTATTGATCCTCTTGTGCACATGTGGACTCCCTGCACTCTAATGCACTTAGCCACAATTTTCTACGGTCTGTGTGGTACAAACGTATTTGGACAAAGATGTTAAGTGCCCTTGATGTCATCATCAGGAAAATGTATCAGAATAATGAAACATTGTGATCTTACTTGCACAGTGTCATAACAACACAATAACAAGCCACTTAAAATATAATTGTTTCATTTTATACAATTTTTAGATTTGTATGCGGGTGTTTTTGAAAACAACCCGTCTTTAAGAAAATGTTCATATGATCATACTATTTAAAATGAAATTCTAAAACTTGAATTAAAATCCTGTGTTGGCCTGAAATCAAGAAGTCTATGCCTTTATTATATTTATTAATTATTAATTGTCACTTTGCCCAAATATTATTGCACCCTCAAAATGGGGATCCTCTGCATAAAATAGCATAAAATGTAATTCTCAAATGGTACATACCATAAAATTTAAGCATTTACCTCAATCACAACATGATTGATTAATATTAAATTCATTTTAGTGATGATGTACAAAAAAGCCTTGATTCTAGGCTTGATTCAATGTGGAATTTTTTTGGGTAAAGTTGTGTACAGTGATTCACAAGTGAAATGATGTGCAACATGTGAGAATACGCAAAGGTCATCTCAATTTGATGTCTTACGCATTTAGTATTTAGTCACAAAGTGACAAATACTGACTTTTGTGTCATTGGTGGAGATTACTAATTGAATGAGATTGTGAATGTTTCTCAAGAGGGTTGTTGGTGAGTGAAATTTGCCGCCTCCCCCATTTGACACACCCTGTATAAAACCCTGGCGACGCTTGGAGGCTGACACAAGAGCTTGGAAAACATCACAAGTCACCTCCAGGCATAATCTTCATCTTCTAACAACGTACGTTTTTCGGGATGTTCGCTTATTTGCTTTCTGGATAAGAAATTGTGCTTTTTTGGGGGGATACTGGATGATGATTCTAAAGTTTTTGGTTTCTTCCATGTGATCCAGGATTCTCTGCTGGGATGTCGCTGGTTGTGGTCCTCTGCCTGCTGGCTTGCGTTCACTCGGGCATTGCGTATCCACGCAAGCCTGTCAGCCCTAAAGAAGGAGCACCCCCGGAGGAGTTGGCCAAATACTACTCTGCACTCCGGCACTACATCAATCTCATTACGAGGCAGAGGTGAGTGACAATGTGGTCGGTGTCATTACTGACAGCGAAGTATTGACATGTTGCTCGGCTCTTATTTTTGCACAGATATGGAAAACGAGACCTTCCGGATACAATGTTTTCTGATGTGTTTGTAAAGGAGAGCACAGAGGCCGTCCCCGAGTCCAGTTATGGCAGGTATGAATTGCAACACAGCATCATTTTTGTTTTATAGTTATGGGCATTTAGTTTTTTTTCTTTTTTTAAGAATTACACGAGCAATATTTTGTAACTTTGTAGTATTAAAATTAGCATTCACATATCTCCAGATTGCAAGATTTCAAATCATTTCAGGGTCTTGAGATAACAAACGGAACGTCACACTTTGTGCGTAGAAGCAGACAGATTTAAAAAAAAAAAAAAAAGGGCAGTGACGCTTGTTAGATGGTCTCCGGTGTGCTCTAAATATTTTGTTGCTTTTTGTTAATGACAAAATGTAACTCATTCTCTGACAGATGTTTTACTTTTTGCTCTAGCAAAGACTCATTTCAACTGCAAATAAATATATAGGACAGTTCTCATTATTTAAGGGATATTTTTTTAATGTTTATAGTAACGTGAATCCCTCAGAGGATACGTAAGTTTCACTTCAATTATTAATTTTTAATCACACATTATATTGTTATTAAACATCATAAAAGGTTATAGCTGCTCTACTGTAGTGTTTTTTTTTTTTTTGCTGTTGTATATAGCTTGGTGTTTAGCTACCTCTTAATAGTCCTATTAGAAATATAGTAATACTTACAAACAGATGCTTAAAAATAAGTTGCTACTTTATTGTTCTTGCCACAATTGATTCTGTTCTATTGGAATAATTTGTAACTTTTGTTGTGTTGTAGGTACGATGAGCTGCCGGTATGGTGGTGATGATGCTGGAGTTACTTAAAATATTTAATTTGGGTTTGGCTGTCATTTGTGTTGCATGGAATATTGTGTTTACGAGAAGTACGTGTATATTGTAATTTAA
This sequence comes from Syngnathus scovelli, assembly GCF_024217435.2. Classification (NCBI taxonomy): domain Eukaryota; kingdom Metazoa; phylum Chordata; class Actinopteri; order Syngnathiformes; family Syngnathidae; genus Syngnathus; species Syngnathus scovelli. The sequence continues at coordinate 3,976,388 of NC_090855.1, forward strand.
TCATGTTTATCCGCGTCTTCTGGTCCAATTTGCAGCGTCCTTTGTGTAGCAGTGCCCTCTAGTGGTGAATTTTGGTACATTTATATTTTGGTACTGCAGCAAACCATTTGATTGTGTTTTGTGTTTGAGACAGGAAAGAAATCCAAAAATGACCAACAGTTATGAATACAAATTAACTTTTATTTGGATAATTTTAATGTAACTTTTATATGTTATCCATTTGAAACAAATCATTTAAGTAGAGATTATTTTTATGTACCTAAGTGCAGGGCATAATGTTATGAATGAAATGTCTTTTTTTTTTTTTTTTTTAGCACTACCCTACTACACTACTGTGTTTTATTTTTTGGTGGTGGCACTTGATGGAAAAAGTTTGAGAACTGTTCCATGTCAACTGTGAATTTCGTTTAAATAAATGTGAAAATAGACAAAATCTTCTATTGCCCCTATTTAGTTGTTGTTGTAAATGACTTGCTTCACTTTTTCAAGGGAGTGCAGGCCAAGAGGCAGCAACAAACAAATATAAAATGCTTTTAAATAATAATACTAATGAATCACTTTTATTTTATTGCCCTTTAGAGAAAACACTGTGGTAATCATTTGAGACAAGTTGGAAAACAACATAAACTTTGTTTTATCATTCCCAAGAAGAAGCTGTAAGTAAATTAATGAGTCCCGTGCAGCTATAAAAGCTTTCTGCAGCAGTTCAATGTTTGAAAGAGAGATGAGCCATAGCAGTATATAACGGTGTTTTCAGCATAGTAATAGAAACTTGCATCACACACATTTAGACCTTAGTCATTGATATAAATTACAAATAAGAGTGGGCCCAATACACAGCCCTGTGGCACCCCCTTATGGAGAGGAACTAATTCACCTAGTAGTGGGACCTGTTACCAAGGTGTAATTCAAAAACTAGGCAACTATGTACTCTGAAAATCCTGACAGACGCTCAACGATGTCAACAAAATAGGAGATGCAGTTTTAAGTCATGTGCGAAAGTATAATAATAACTTCTGACGGTACTGTTTTTTTTTTTTTCTGAAGCCATATTGATGAGCTGATAAACTATTTTACTAACATATTTTAAAAGGTTTGGATCCATCAAATCGGGGCCATTGGAAGCAAAAACATCTTTATTGTAGAGCAAATATGAGTCGGTCGCTTGTAAATGTTTGAATGTGTTCTCCACAACTTTGATGGACATTCAACGCAACCCACAGTGAAGCTTTGTTAGTTGAGTGGAGGAAAAAAAGAGGGGGTGGTGGCTGGCATGGCCGCTTGGCTGACAGACTGAGCATTCCATCGTAAACTACTGTACAATAAGACGACAGTAATGGACATTTTTGAGGGAATTAATTCAGAAAGCGTGGCTGCGCTCCAGTGAAGGAAGCAGGTAATACCATGCGTTTAAATGTTACACTCGAGTCACGTTAGCAACACAGTGCTAGCGTCTAGTATAATTAAGCAAGCGTTGTACCCTCGGTTAATTTATTTATATATGTCAAGGACATTTATATATGTTTACCCAGTAGTTTATTCACACACACAGGCGTGTTTCTTATATTTCCATTCATATTAATATGCTTTGTCAAAACTGGGAGCGATGAATAAACGCTTGAACGCGCACGTGAGTGGACGCTTGCTAGGCTAACATGTTGGCGAATACTATTAGCCGATGCTAACTGTAATTGTGACAAATGTATGAGTACAGTGAACGGACCCTATCGGGGGTTGTTTACATATTGTTGCGTTATATAAAAATTCTAATCGATGTGATAGTTGCAACATCGCGTTGTTGCAAAACGTGTGCAAGGTTGTGTGCAGCGAGTGCGTAACGTGACTACGGAAACAAAATAGAAACGTGAACGCGTCCGCTGTTTTCAGGCATGGCACAAGTAGGTCGCAGTTAAAGTAAGTTCATTTAACTGTCGATTAATAGCTTGGCATAATACAAGTTTTGTTTTTATTTTAACAGAAAGCTAGTTAGTGGCAAAACGGCGTGTTCCTTTTTTAAATTGTGATATGAATATCCTGATATCACTTGTAACAAAGTACGAGTACATCTACTGAAGTTTTAGTATGCGCAGATACTAAGCACAGATACTCGTGTCCTATCAAATATAGTCAAAAAACAAATCTTGACAGAAGTACACTCAAATTTGAATTATTTTGGAGCGACTATTTGACATTTTACATTCCAACTGCATTCAAAAGGGGTTCACACGCATGTTGCACTTGATACAGTTGCTCCTAACTTCCCATTTATAAACCTCTCATTTTACTTTGGAATGGGGAAGCTGAGTTCCAGATAGTTCGGCGTATATACATAATACGATCTATATAGATCTTGCAGTTGGCTGCAACGTCTTTACAACGTCCAGGAACCAACATGAAAATATTCAAACTTGAAATCCAAATATTTATTATTATTATTATTACCAACTCGAAATTGTCACAAATTGCTTCAAGCAATGTTTTAAACGTTTTTATCAAGTTCGACCTTTCATGGCGGAGCTCTTGCATATTTGAAAGTTTTGTATGACACTTTTTTTAGACGGTTATATGTATTTGGAGGTTGTGACCTACTTTACTTCAGGTGCAATGAATGACTACCCATAAAAACGTATCTATGTGTATGAGACCCATTTTATTTTCGTCTCTCCTTTTGTGGTTTAGAAGTTCCCAACGCCTGAAGAAGACCAGACTCCACGTTGGAGTACCGTGCAAATGATTTGAACACAGTTTGTTGGTGAGGTTCTTTTTTTCTTCTTCCTGATTTCCTTTGCGTGATAGACAAGTTTATTTTTATACCGTCCTCCTTGGGCCTTGGTGGTGGTCACTGTGTATGAGTGAGCAAATTTTTTTCAGAAGCAAAGTCATCATTCGTCATTCAGTGACACTCCTTATTTTCCCAATTGCATTTGTGTAACAGCATTTTCTTCTATAGTGTTAAATGCCAATATATGCTTTCATTTTCGATTGTTAGCCACCATATTAAGTGGCTTTCCTGTCTTCTCTTTCCCCCCGCAGATGCTCTGGTCGCTGTAGGCGGGGCGCAGGACTGAACTTGCCGTTCCGAAACTGAAGAGCACACAACATGACTGTGGCTAATGCAAAATCAGGCTCAGGTAAGCTGCTGCCAGAATCCGCAGTGGGCCTCTTGCACACCAACCTTTTCATTCTGTGTGTTTGATATTGCAAACTGAAAGACGTACGAAATGACATTTTTTGGGTTGTCCTTACTGAATGTGTTGAAATTCATGATTCGAAATACTATTATGAAACCGCTGACTAGTTCCTGCATTTCGTAAGGCTATATATACAATAGCAGCGTTTCCTATATGCAAGAATTTTTTCGGTCTATTAGAACATATGAAGCGGCCCATTGATTGACTGTCCCACATTGTTCTGCTCTTTTCTTCTACAGCCATGCAGCAGGTCCTGGATAACCTGAAAGACCTGCCCACAAGCTCGCTCGCCAAAGACATCGACCTCATCTTCCTCCGCGGCATCATGGAGAGCCGCGTCGTCCGCTCCCTTGCAAAGGTGCGTGAAAATGTGCCATCCAGTTTCACTTTAGACACAGTCTAAACCATGATGTATTAACTCTTCACAAATAAAAATAAATTAAGCACCTGGCATTTCACTTCAGGTTCCGCAAGATGAACAAATGCCATTGTTCACACATAATGTGAATATTACATAATTACCCTGCTTGAATAAACTGAGGTCAATAAGGCCATCAGCATGATAATTCTCTGGGACAGAATGAGGCCACGCGGTCAGTCTATTAATAGAATAAGGGAGCGTGTAGCTCTGAGAAAACTGTGCCCCACTATTATGTAATATTTTATTCCTGGTATTTTGGAAGGTATGCAACTTCGAAATATCTTCAAGTGTAATCTGCTGTGTTAATGCTCCTTGATGTTGACAGGCCCACGAGCGTCTCGAGGAGGTCAAGTTAGAAGCGGTCCGAGATGACAACATTCAGCTGATCTCTGACATCCTGGACTCTCTCAACAAGCTGAGTGTAAAAGACGCTGCCACCGTGGAGCTCACCCGAATCCTTCAGGGGCCTCATTTTATGGTACTTTTTTTTCTCTTTCTACCCTTTGCTCGTAGAGTAGAGACACTTTTGTGGTTTTACTTGTCAGAAGTTGTACGTCACTCCCTGTCCTCCACCACTCGTTCACTGTGGCATGGGTAAAAGGGAGGGGGTGGGGTCGAGGGGGATATATTTCCTTGGACCAATGGGAGGCCATGTTTTGTGGGTAAGGAGAAGGGGAGAGCACACTGTGTCAGTTCTTTGGACTTGCTGATACAACCAATGTGGTGGTCGCTCCTGGGTAAGAACATTGCTTTTATTCTTTGGCTTGGTTTTTAGCAGTAAAAGCTTATTTGGTGTAAGTTTAAAAAGCTAACAACTTGGGCTGCAACTAACCATGATTGACAACCACGTCAAAAAATTCCTTTGTGTCTTCCGCAGTCTTTGATAGAGGCTCATGACCAAGTGGCTGCAAAGTCCTACGAGATGCCCAACGCCGCTGTAAACTGCACCGCCACCTTGGCTAGCTGTCTCGTGCCCGCCGACGCCATCAGGATGATCGGCATCCAGAAGAAAGCCGGAGAACCGCTGGTAAGTACGGCTCGTAATGTCCCGCCGACCTCAGTGACCTCTCCCACACGTCAGACCCGCTGAGTCATTTCTGACGTGCGGCGCCGTGATAACAAAGCACTTCTTTCTTTCAGGGGGTGACCTTCCGCGTGGAGCAAGGAGAAATGGTGGTGGCGCGGATCTTGCACGACAGCTCCATCGACCGCCAGGGCATGCTGCACACGGGCGACATCATCCGCGAGGTGAACGGCCACCAGGTGGGCGGCGACCCGCACCAGCTGCAGGAGCTGCTGAGGGACTGCAGTGGCAGCGTCACCCTCAAGGTGCTGCCAAGCTATAAGGACTCGCCAACCCTTCCACAGGTGAAGAATGAAATCAATTGCTAGCAGTCCCACTCCTTACTTTTTGCTGAAGGCCTCGTATCAGTTGACGATTGCCGTTACTTTCCTGACCCGAGAAACATCTATTAATAACCCTCACACACACACACACACACACACACACACATACACACGCTCACTATCTGGGTCATAGGAGCCTCTCTTCCGCGTACAGTGGAACTTAGTGTAAGAGCACAGCAGCTACGTGCCAGCATGCAGCGTTATGTCATTCGTTATGAAAATTGTTGACTGATTATTTAATTAAGTGTTGTATTATTGTCATCGCAGCGATTGGCAAGCATGTGTTCCAATAATTTAGAATTTAATAGAAAGGGAAACTTGTTTAGATTCATGCATATAATTGTGCTGATTTGATTGTGTACAAATAATGAAAAACTCTTAACTTAATTTCCTCTCTAGGTAATTAAATAATTACTTTAGGAGTTTCAGTATTGGAATTAAGCTACTGGAAGACTTTTTCCTCCTCATGTCTTCTTGTTGTAATTTAGTGAGGCGTTATTTCTTGTCAGGTTTACCTGAAGTCCCATTTCAACTATAACCCGGCCTCAGACAACCTGATTCCTTGTAGAGAGGCGGGCCTTGCCTTCTCCAAGGGAGACATCCTTCACGTTGTGAACAAGGACGACCCGAACTGGTGGCAGGTGAGTTTGATACTGTGTTCTGATATTTGCAGATGAATAAGAACAAAGTTTGGGTGATAAAAATAGAATTTCTGTTTGTAGTTTCTAGCTTTTCTTTCTCTTGTAGGCACGCAGCGTTGTAGGGGGAGCAACTGGCCTCATCCCAAGTCAGTTCTTAGAGGAGAAGAGGAAAGCTTTTGTGAGGAAAGAAGGGCATCTGTCGGCTAAAGGTGAGTTCAAGCACATCGCGTTCAAGCAGCACAACTGAGGACTTTTGTGTACCATCCAGGGATGCTTTGTGGAAGCCTCATGGGGAAAAAGAAGAAGAAGAAAAAAATGTATCTGATGGCGAAGAATGCGGGTGTGTTTCACAATTCCTTTCAAAGTCTCTGCAGACCAGAGAAGGAATGCTAACATTGTGCTTCTTTCGAAATCATCAGAATTTGACCGCTACGAACTGCAGATCTACGAGGAGGTCGCCAAGATGCCCCCCTTCCAGAGGAAAACGCTGGTTCTGATCGGTGCACAGGGTGTTGGGAGGCGGAGCCTGAAAAACAGACTCATCGTTCTGAATCCTCTGCGATATGGAACCACTGTGCCCTGTGAGTCACTCTTCGCCCATGAAACGCTTCGGTCAAATGAGCCGCTAAAAACTCGAGTGGGACATTTTGCAGGAGAGTTTGCTACAAATAATATGCATACATTTGTTGCCCTCATTTCAGTCACATCGCGCAGCCCCCGAGAAGAAGAGCGAGACGGCCAGAACTACTCGTTCGTGACGCGGCATCAGATGGAGCAGGACATCAAGGACAGCCGCTTCCTGGAGCACGGCGAGTACGACGGTAACCTCTACGGCACCAAGATCGACTCCATCCATCAAGTGGTGGCGGCCGGCCGCACCTGCATCCTGGACGTCAACCCGCAGGTGAGCGTTGACGAACAACCCGACAAACACGGGCCTCGTTTTGTGACCTGCGCTAAAATTGTGTTAAGGCTTTGAAAGTGCTAAAGACTGCTGAGTTCATGCCTTTTGTGGTCTTCATCGCCGCTCCTGAGCTGGACACTTTGAGAAATATGCACAAAGCTGTTGTGGATGCCGGACTGACAACTAAACTACTTACTGTAAGGATCCACTTCTTTGAAACCGTTTTGTTTTCAAGTGGTCAAGTCAATCGGATCTTTCTTGCCGTCCCACCGCAGGAGAGCGATTTGAAGAAAACAGTGGAGGAGAGCGCCAAGATCCGCCGAGCCTACAGCCACTTTTTTGACTTGGTCATCTACAACGACAACTTGGACAAGGCCTTCGACCAATTGCAGGAGGCGGTCGAGAGACTATTGGTGGAACCGCAGTGGGTCCCGGTCAGCTGGGTCTACTGATGCTCTGCCCCTCCCGCTAACATCTGACTGGACACCGGGCTGTCCTGAGCTGCTACGCCTGCCATGTGAACGAAGGAGACACTGCACTGCACACTATGCAAGTCACAGCACACAGAAAGTGTACTTATTTATTGGCAAACTTTTTTTTTTAATAGTCTCATCAAATGGATTGGGACTCCTTTTGTGTCTCATTTTTATTACAATTGCCATGTCCTGTTATTTAATGTTAGTTGTCTATTTATTCTGGTAAGATAATAGAGGGCTTGCTTATTAATGATACCTCACCTCAGTGTTTGCGTTTACACTTTTGTCATCTCATTTTGCCACTAGTACTGTGTAGTCGCCACCAACCTCCATTAAGGATGCTTTTTTGCTTCCGCTTAAGTTCAGAGGAAGTTGTCCATCAACCATTTCCCTTACCATCATTGGTGGAGCTAGAAGGGGCCCCTGTAGCAGCACTGCCCCCCCCCCTCGAAATATGCCAGTTTTCTGAAAACTTTCAAAGTCCCCCTATTTTCACCCAAATCCTTATCAATGAAGACTTTTTGTGGGGTTTTTTTTTAAGGAAAGGTTTTGAGGACCCCCTGAGAAAATTCTATCTCCGCCAGTGCATACTATGCCAAGCACAAATTACACAAATGTGAATGTTGTTAACGTTTCTCTCACTCTGTGGTGCTGCATTTGACTTAAAAAAATCAACCTTTGAATTAAACAGGGTGCTGTGTTTCTGTAACTGTTCCTTTTGATGTGATCCCCACTTAAACTGTTAAAACAAATATGATGACTTTAAAAGTGTATTTTACTTATATTTCTGATAAGATGTATTTTCAAATGTTTAAATAAATGTTTTTTTTATATGAACTACTCTGCTTTTTGCTTGGACATTAGAAATGGAAGAAAAATGAAATGGGCCACGTCTCAACACCTTTTTCCAAGAGTCCGCTCATTAATTAAGTGCACGTGCGTGAAAACTTTTAGCCACTGCGGAACGTAAAATGAGCTAAAAGTTTTCCCGCACGTGCACTTAATTAATGAGGGGAGAATCTTGAAAAAGATGTTGAAACGTGGCCCCGGACGACTTGGGCCACGTCTCAACATCTTTTTCCAAGAGTCCGCTCATTAATTAAGTGCACGTGCGTGAAAACTTTTAGCCACTGCGGAACGTAAAATGAGCTAAAAGTTTTCCCGCACGTGCACTTAATTAATGAGGGGAGAATCTTGAAAAGATGTTGAAACGTGGCCCTCGACGACTGGGGCCACGTTTCAACATCTTTTTCCAAAAGTCCCCTCATTAATTAAGTGCACGTGCGGGAAAACTTTTAGCTACTGCGGAACGTAAAAAGAGCTAAAAGTTTTCCCGCACGTGCATTTAATTATGAGGAGGGAAAACTTGAAAAAGATGTTGAAACGTGGCCCCCGACGACTGGGGCCACGTCTCAACATCTTTTTCCAAAAGTCCCCTCATTAATTAAGTGCACGTGCGGGAAAACTTTTAGCTACTGCGGAACGTAAAAAGAGCTAAAAGTTTTCCCGCACGTGCATTTAATTATGAGGAGGGAAAACTTGAAAAAGATGTTGAAACGTGGCCCCCGACGACTGGGGCCACGTCTCAACATCTTTTTCCACGAGTCCCCTCATTAATTAAGTGCACGTGCGGGAAAACTTTTAGCTACTGCGGAACGTAAAATGAGCTAAAAGTTTTCCCGCACGTGCACTTAATTAATGAGAGGACTTTTGGAAAAAGATGTTGAAACGTGGCCCCCGACGACTGGGGCCACGTATCAACATCTTTTTCCAAGAGTCCTCTCATTAATTAAGTACACGTGCGGGAAAACTTTTAGCTACTGCGGAACGTAAAATGAGCTAAAACTTTTCACGCACGTGCACTTAATTAATGAGGGGGGGAATATAAAAAAAGATGTTGAAACGTGGCCCCAGACGACTGGGGGCAGTTTTATCTTAAAAAAATGACTATGTATAGAAGGCATTGAGAAACAATGATAAAAAGCAAATGTGCCAGAGGCTAACAGCTCACAACAACTTTTTTATTTTTTTATTGCAGAAAACAAAAGAGCTATAAAATTTTCATTTTTGGAACAATGAATTTACTTTATAAAATTTCAACGCTGAACTGAAAAAGTTCATTTAAAAACTGAACTTTGAACTAGTTCATGTAGAAAATAAATTTGCTGACATAATTTGGATGATAATTTTGTGTTCAGTGCAAAAAGCAGTTATTATAAAACACTTGTTAGTGAGGGTGAAGTCAAACACAGCAGGCCAGTGAGTGAAGTCCTCTGAGAGCGATACACACGATGAGAGGGCGGTTCCCGACATGCTGCAGCTGGTTGATTTGGCTCCTCGCCATATCACCATCTCGCTGCAGGTTCACGCCAGATGAGGTGAACAGCTGTTGCATGCCAGACAAGACGTCCTCCGGCAGCGCGTTGATGTCTGCGCCACTCGCTGGCGACTCCCCGCTTCCTGACAAGCACTTTACCTAGAACAGATGTGCGTGAAAATTAAAAATAATAAAAACCCATTGGTTGGGATTCTGTTTACAAACCAGAAGCTCCATGATTTTCAACACGTCGGGACTGCTGCAGACACTCAGCGCAGCAAGGGAGTCACAAGTCAGTTCTGGAAGGAGAACCACGGTGAAAGATGAAGTGTTCAAACATGTCAGAAGTGAATTACTCACTACCAAAATGACAAAAAATGGCATTAAAAACACAATGATTCTAATATGGGTCATTTTTGACCCACTTGTGGTAATATTTAAATGTCGCACAAAACTAAAACATGCTCACCATCCAAAGCACTGGTAATGAGGTGAAGCGCACTAAGGAGCGACACATGATGTTCCTTTGGCGCCGCTGACACACGTTCCGCCTCTTTCAGCACATCCAGCACAGGCTGGATGCTTTGCTTGTGCTCGTCCGAAACGTCGGTCACGTTACCGCTCTCTTCCACAAGCATTTGATCCAGCTGAGAGAGCTCCAAAGTCAGCATAAATTCAAATGTTTAAAACCATTTGAGTCATCTCACCACACTTTGAAGAGCACTGAGAGCTGCTTTGTTTTCGATGAGTGCTGTGATGCTCTTGAGCAAAGAAGACCTGCTGGAGGCGGGAAGAGCTGCCAACAGCTGGAAGTGAGCACACAGATTCTCCAGTTCTGCAAAAGTCAAAAAAAAAAAAAAAAAACATAAAATAATTGACATAGTCAATAGTGTTGCTTGCCTGGTGGCTCTTTTAAAAAATATATTTTTGAAAATAATTCATGTATGTTCTCTGAAACAATTAGTTACAACAAATAAATCTGGGCAAAACTTGACCTTGTCTAAGATGACTGACATCAGGATTGTTTTGCTCAGGAGCTCCAGTGACCCCCACCAGACCTTTCTGGGTGGGGCTGTCCACCTCGAAGCCCCCCTTGACTGACATCAGACACAGCTCTGTGCAAACATGTCATACAGTCAGTTCAAATCCATCCAATGGTAACATAGAAAAGTCATGTATATAATATAAAGTCTTCTCACTGTAACGTCCATCTTGCTTCACCTCGAGGTCAATGAGGGCATAGGCCAGGGTGGTGTTTGTGGGAATCTCCATGGTAACGTTGCTGTCTTTGCTCAGGCTACCATTATCTTTCAGTGACACCTGCACAAAAACATACATGTTCAACTTGGTGCTTCAAGTTGTAGTGTTTCAAAAGCAATATCTATACTAAAACCTAAGGAAAGATTAGATATCGTCGTAAACATGTTTGCCGTTTGACCTTTGGCGTCTTGGGCCCGCAGAAGCTGAGCGCGCCACTACACTGTCCCTCCTGCTGTACCTCCTCAATGACGCTGCACGGCTGGCTGGTCACAATACGCTCCTTGACCACACCAAAGACCTGACGCTTCTTCTTGGTCTGCTCAATCAGACAGTGGGACATGTCCAGCACCCTAGTGGGACATAAACAATACATGACCTACAAAGAAAATTCAGTAAAACACATACTATGAAAAGGAAGCCAACCTGTTTTTGGAGTCTTGCAGGAGCCGCCGCACATCTATTTCGTCTTTCTTCAAACTGCCAAATGAAAACTGGAGTTTGGAAGAGTCTTTGCCTTCCATGTTCATGTTGTAATGGATGAAGGTGGCATCTAGCGTCCCTTGAATCTTGTCACCATACGTCTCATTGTATTTGATAAAATCAGTCTCTGTTAAAACTACAGACGGAGACTAGCATCAGTTAACAGACTTACCATAACCAACCTAATAAAACACTGAGTTAGTACATAAAGGACAAACACTTTTATCTCAATTTAAAACAGCTCCTGGGGTTTGTTCATAAAATCTCCGGCAATAGATGTTTTTGTAGCAACAGATGTTCAGCCTTCCGCATCTAAGCTCGAAATTAAACAGCGCTTTTGTGAGGTCAACACTGTGTGATGAAACATTTGCCGTAATTAGGCAGATAACAAAAGATTTACTGGGTTGTACTAATTAAATTAGGTTATTAAGTTGTATTCAAACAATTAAAATATAACAGCTGGCGTCTGGTGCCTTTCAGAACTCATCTAATAACATGTCAAGCATTCAGTATTAAAATATAATACACAATAAGCACAGATGATGATTATCATTGTAAATGTACAGATTGATACAAAATGAAAATATGTCAAAAACCTAATGTGCTAGGAAACCTTTTTTTTTTTTTTTAAATTGGCGTCCACAATAATATGTTGCTTGTTTACCTGGGGTGATGGGGGTGTCTCCTGTCAAGATGTCGTTGAGGGTAAAATCAGTGGGCAGATATTTGGGCTTCTGCCAGAACCAGAAGCGTTTCTGGCTCACCACCACAGTGAGCAGAGCGATGGTGTCGTTGAGGCTTCTCACCGGGATCAGAAACCCTCCGGGGTCCACCTCCTCCACAAAATTCCTGGTGGCCGTGGCGAACATCTCCCCGGACGGAGGTCAAAGTTCACCGCAGACAGACGCTTGCCCACTTCCCTTCAATGCATAAACAATTTAAATATGTACTATAACTACATTAAGCTTACATTTTTCAGCGTGAAAAAAGAGTAATGACAAAGTTGAAGCATTTCCTGCATTTAGTCGTCCGTGAATGACGACAATGGGCTAAAAGCTAGCTAGCATCAGCAATAACGCCAAAATATCAAATATGACCAGAAAGTCGTAGAAAACAAACTACGTTAAGTTACCGTTTTCACCAAGCAGTCGTTAAGTCGACGAAGGAAGCAAGGAAGACACCTTTTGGGCGAAGATAATCTTAAAAAACTAAAAGACTCACGACAACGCCAAAGTGAATGTGAAGATTGTTTTATCACAATGGACACACCTAAGCCACGCCCACCCCGGAAGCAGACAAAGAGCAGTTATTTATCGATTTTTTTTTAAATAAGAAAAACACTCGTTAATAAGTATGAAATAATAGTAACAATGATACATATTGTATTATACAAAAAATATAAAAACTCATCGGACATATTTGCAACGTTTAGAAAGTTGCAATTGTTTGAAAGAACTGAAATATCAATACGGAATCTATTGCTATGAACTGACTAATTTAAAATGCAAATGTAGACAAAACAAAACACTATTACCAAACATTATTTCTGTTAAATACTATTGTAAATAAATACCGTTGTAAAAAGCTCAATATAAACGCAGACTTGACCATACACACAGGAGTCCACAAGAGGGCAGCATCGCAGCATTTATTTGAGCTGACGCAGCACAGCTTGGCCTGCATCACCACCAAAGGCGCATCGGATGAGGTGAACAAATGAATAAGTGTGTGATATTTGCTACAACTTCTCCAGTTTGCATCATTCACAGATTTCACACAGTCAGTCACAAATAATTAGCACAGTTGTCAAATAAAAACAAACTTCCAGTACAGATTGGTTTCATTTTCAGAGCACCTTACAAACTATACATTTTTTTTTTTTTTAAAACATCTAAAACAAACAAATAAAAATTAATGACCAATAAGGCATCAGGCATGTGCAGAATAAATACTTGATGTTAATGTTAATCAATGGCATAACAAGGCTACTGTATCTCTGAGGTAGAGATTGTCTAAATGACAAGATGAGATGCCTCTCAATACTTTTTTTTAATGACGTACCGGTTAATTAGTACCTTCTAAATGAGTCGGCGCTTGTAATGAGGTGGACTCGTCATCCTTTTCACATTTCTCCAACTATACAGATCCACATTCTCAGGGTGCATAACATGTTTACACAACTTAAATAAGCACTTGTTGTTAAGGCAACGATAAAAAAAGACGGTCGGTGCTGAATGCGGATGTTTCCTCTGAATTAGGTTTCAGTTCAGGTCACCACAACGTCGGGAAATCTATGCGAGCAAAGCCGGGATCGCTTCTCAGTTCCCAGTAAGTGTTGTTGCTCACCCACGAGTCATCCTTTGACTTCCTATGAATGGAGAGAAGAGAAAAGCGGCTGTTGTTATCTTTGTCAAGACAGATGCACTTGTATTGGATCTCATAAATTCTGCACGAGGATATAAAAACTGCTCATATTCACATGTGTAAAGCTTCCAGGCAAACTATTTGAGATGAATTTTACCGGAAGAATTTTGGTTGATGTACAGCATTGCTCTCCTCAAGGACTCGTCGTCTTTCTCTCTGCAGCTGTTCAATCCTTTGCTTTTGCTCCTCAGCAGCTTCGACCTTCCCCTCCTCCAGCAGTCTGCACATCATTATCATGCAAATAAGGGAGAAACATCTGTTCAAATATAACTGTATTGAGATGGCACTTTTTAAACTCAGATTTATTTATTTTTTGCACAGTGTGTCATTCATATTGTATGAAATTAAATTGTATTTTTCTGTTTCCACGAGATAAAGCCCCCGGTGTTATTTTTGAATGTCCTACATTTTGACTGCTCACTTGTAAAAGTTACAAATGTGAGCTAAAATTAACTTAAGATATGCACAGAAGCGGCGAGAGCAGTTACTATTTCTAATCATTTATTGAAGTAGCGTCTGGGTTCAATGAAAGAGTCACACAGTCAAATACTGTCGATTAGAAGAATTTTTTTTTTTGCATCTAAAAATTGATATATTTTCTTCTGTTCATTATACTTTCTCAAAAAAAAAAGAATTGTGTCAGACAAGAACTAACAAATACAATTAAAGCTCACGTTTGTTTCTCACCTTTGGTCCACACGTAATCTGGTGTCAGTGGGTGGCAGCAGCTCTTTCAGGGAAGCGTCCATCTCATTCAGCTCAACGGCAAACTTAGTGAAACCGTAGTACTGCTCGTGCTCAACTGGCATGACATCTGCAGATATAAAAAATCATATTCAGCAAACGTGCATTGAATGATTAGGAATAAAACCAAAACAGACATACTTGCTCTCCAGATGCACGTGGCCGAGGGCGGGTCCCCGCAATAAACGGCTTCGTGCCACTTCCCGAAAAGCCGATGGATCACGTTCCCCTTCTGATCCGTGATGGTTCCTTCCACCTCGTTGCCACTCGAGTTCCATCTAGCCTGTGGCAAAGAAGCGCATTTATCAAAGTGAAGGCCAATATTTTGGAGCAGCGGATCACACTCCATCATTCAGGAGCTCATGGTAATGTGTTCTTTTGGTCTGATGACTTCGTCAGGTGCACTTAACAGGAGGTGAGGATGAATAAATCACCCTTTTTCCTTGACTCACCCTCCCTTTAGGAGACCTTTCAAATGAGAACCGCTAAAGTAATTAACCTTCTCGGCTCAGGAAAAGCCTCCATACATCAAACCTCCAAAACATCATATGTGTTATGTCGTTGCATTCAGGTAAGGATCACCAACTGTGAGCAAAGGTCATTGAGTGATAAAAGTCCGAGTTTATCTGAGTCTATCTAATTTGTATAAGAAGCATTTGAGGGTTCAGCACTCTGGATTTGGAAACAGACCAACAAAAACATTTCACAAATGACAACAAAAAATTATGTTGGTATAGCTTATGTATTATTTACTGCACAGTGAAAATGGTGTACTGTATACTTAGTGTCATCCGGTGGAAATACTATTAGAATATTTTCCTTTATTTATTTTTATTGTAATTTAATTCAGCTTGACTCACTTTGACAAACGTGATCTTGCATTGGCAGGCGTCGCTGTTGGAGTTTCTGATGGAGATCTCGCCGTAGTGCTCGATCCAGCGCTGCCCGCTCAGGATGTTGTGAATGCACGATGTCACCTTGTTCCACTCATAGTGGTCTCCGGACCTGCAGCAATGACAACTAATATGAAAAAAAAATTGCTGTGTGGCGTCAGTGTTGTGTTTTGGTGCGTAAAGCTCACCCAGGCAGCGTTACGTGGGTGCTGCCTACAGGAACAATCTCCATTGACTTCCCCCAAAACTTGTTCTTACACCTCACGTCTACAAAATAAATTGGATTTTTTATTTCATTTATAATCTAATTGATAGATGTATGCTGCTGAACACACCTTGCCAGAAGACAAAATTTTTAGACTCTGCATGACAAGCCGAGATTGG
Source organism: Syngnathus scovelli (assembly GCF_024217435.2). Classification (NCBI taxonomy): domain Eukaryota; kingdom Metazoa; phylum Chordata; class Actinopteri; order Syngnathiformes; family Syngnathidae; genus Syngnathus; species Syngnathus scovelli. The sequence goes on from NC_090855.1 coordinate 3,991,930, forward strand.
TGGATGATGGCTGACCTGTCGATGGAGATGAAAATTGTGCAAAAACAAAAAAAATGTCAAGCACATTTAAAAACAATCAAAGCTGACCATTTGTTTAAATCATCACCTGCTCTGCAATGAACTGGAAACCTTTATCTGGCCGGTCACATTCATAAGTTTCTCCCAGGACGGGATTGAAAGGCTTCCCGCCAGTTCTGTAGTAGCTGGATGCGTAACCCGAAATCACAAATGTAGCGATGAACACCTAGACACACACACACACACACAAAAAAAAAAAATCACATGCAGTTTTGTAGATGCCTAGCTTTGATCACTGGCAGTGCAAGAGGGGGGCCTGCAGGGGCATTGACCTCCCCTTGAAATAAGGTGTTAAACAAAAGTAAGGTAAAAAACAAAATTTCTCACCATGCGTTCAAAAGGATCATTTGTGTCGGCGGCCTGATCGAGCAACTCGCTGTACTCCAACTCCTCAGACAGCCTCTGCAGAGTGTTAAGCGGCTCGTTGAGGTGCACCGGCATGGCCACTTTGGACAAGTCTTTGCCGATGTTGTTCCTGAGGATGTTCCACAGGCTGACGGCGCTGCTGCTGGGGCTGGGTGAAGGTAGGCGGGATCGACGACGGCAGAGGACGGAACCTGGCCAAACCCAAAAATAAACTTCTTGTTCTATTTTTGGAGCATGTGTAAGGATTTGTTACCTGAAATTTGTCTGTCATCTTCAGTCTCATTGTTAAAGTTGTCCATGGAGTTGTTGTCACTAACGTCGCTGTTGTACGAGTCATCTTCTGAGACCTGAAAAAAAAAGAAAGCAAACCTTTAGCTATTGTGATGAGAGAAATACAAAGAGCACCTGAGATAAAAGTTAGGGCAGGTTTCTTGCTGTCACATTATTTAGTGATGTCGTCACTTAGATATTTTTAGATGAACGTAATTAACTTCCATTTTTGCACCACCTCCGCTCATGTCGCTATCTGACCAGCCAAATGACAATAAAAAAAAGAATTACAGCCAGAGTGCAGCTTTCATGACAGTGAAATTAAAAAGGCTTCAATAAGCCTCCAGCACAAACAGAGATGACTAAATTGAATTAAAAAAGCATCCCATGTCACAGTTAACTGTCAAAATAAGTTTAAAAACATTTTTAAAAAAGTATTGCAAACCAGATTGCATCATAGTATTGTAAAATATGAGAGGATCTTCACAGCAAATCTAATATATATATATATATTTGACATTTATTGTCCCTAATTTGTATAAAAGGAATAAAAACATTAAATTTACCTCATTTTCAGAGGAACTATTGGACAACAGAACCTCCTGCGCGTCAAAGAACTCAGACAGCGACTCGGCTCTGCTTTCATTGGACTCTTGATGCACCAGAGAACGGGATTCGGATGCATGCTCCTCTGGTTTCTAAGAGATACGACATCCACATGTCGAATATAAAAACAGTGGCCCAACGGTGGGTGCAGAAAATGAATATTAGAAGCTTGATAACACTAATGAACAACCACTGATGATGGCACTTATATTTTTAATTTCCGGCTGTGCATCTGCTATCGCTGGAGTTTTGTTCATCTCTATTTAGTTCTATGCATAAAAACAGCAGGAAAGAAAAATCAGCAAATTAGCATGATTGGCGAACAGTAAATCAGAATAGCAGATGAGCCAAAAGCCTCCGTGTGGCAGCACGTCGTGCGATCACACTCAACACATGGCCGCATGCAAATGATTCATAACGCCGTGACCCGCAATGTGTTCCTCTTCTTTTTTTAATGACGTCTTATCGTCATTAAGGGGGCGGAAGGAGTGCAACATGGCCGCCGCGTGCGCATGACAATGAAAGAAATGACAGCTCATTCATGATGTGGGAGGGAAGTAATAATTTGAATAATCATCATGCTGGTGGCGGGGGGGGATGGGAGTCAGTGCATTCCCACGCACCCACCTGCATGGGGGCAGCGAGATTGAGTATTGAGGGTTCTACGATGTGAGATTCAGCATGAATCCTGCAGAGGCGCTCTCGCAGTTCTGAATTCTGCGCTAAAGCCTGTAAAATAATCATTCAATGATGTTTAATCAATTTTATTACCTGCGATCCATAATCTAATTTAAAAAGTCTGAGAACAAGTTGGAGGTCAAACAAGAAATAAAACATCAGCTAAGCCTTCAGTTCTGCGCCGATTCAATTTAAGACGACTGCACAATGGTCAAGTGAAACGTCAACACGGCCCAGAAATGTCACAGGCTCCGCTAGGATTGGAATTGAAAATGAAAAAAAAAAAAGTGTTATGATCAGGGGGCATTTTTCTCATTTAGAATATGTGCCATGGCTCAATAAAGGTTGTGAAATTCCATCTGAAAGCACGCAGTGAATTTAATTTGTCTCGCCACTGGGTATGACATGAATTGAATGAACCAAGTGTTGCATCATCTTCTATAAAACAGGAAGTAGCAAATGACAAACAGATGAACAAACACAAAGTGGTCTACCATGTATGCTCTAATGTCAGTAGTAATGCCTTATTATTATTATTTTTTTAGGAATAATAAATTAACATTAATAACAAAATTGCAAGCAGAAGGTAATTATCCATGAAGTGCTCTACTGAGCGCCGTTCCAGTTCGATTCATTTTGTCATACATTATAATAAAAATTTCGCAATGTGCAAAATGTCATTATAGACGGGAAGCCCACATACAATGTACGACAGAAGACATCATTGTCCCATTATTGCCACGCTGTGTGGTCACGTAGGCAGACTGAGTCATTAGCAGACTATTATTGTCAAAAGAAATGTGTTGCGATGTGTCAGCGTGACAATCGATATTAACTTTAGAAAGCAAGAGAGAGGAAAAAAACCAAAGCCTGATCACTGGTGACTCAAGTCTGAGTCGGGTGGGCTAAGCCCTCAAGGATTCTCCAGTGCCTCGCTAACAGAGCCCACGTACCGTTGTCAGCGCGTTCTTCAAACCGACCACTTGTGGGGAGGTTGGCGGACAGGTGTCTTGCTCCGCACATTGTTTTAATCGCTCCCTCTCCGACGCTAGTGAACTCAGAGCCGATTTCATGGTGGTGTGCACTGAGGGGGAGAGAGAAAAAAAAAAAAACACGCTGCCATTGCAATTTAGAAGACAACAACAAAGTGTTAGCATGAGTGCTACTCTGACAGAAGAATAATAGCACCCAAAGGGGGGCACTTTTCTAATTACGAAAATATTTCCCGTAAGAGGGGTGTGAAACTTTTTACTTAGTAGCAGCTTGGGAAAATATTTGATAAAAGATTTAACAGCCAGAAAGAGCGTTCCAATAAAAAAGCGGAAAAGCATATCGGCAATTATGGCTCTCCTTTCCCGCATGTGACGGCATCCAAGTCCGGACTCACGGTTCGCGGCAACCCGGCAGAAATCCTCCTGCAGCTTGGCCGCATCAAAAGGAGAATCCAGAGACTCTTGGTCGACTTTGTCATTGGTCAAGGCCGCAGAGGAGAGGTTGGGGTTCGAGGAATGGAGGCGGATGGAACCAGAGATGCAGCTGGGAACCTGCAGCAGAACAAAAAATGATCTAAGCAAAGACTTTAAAAAGTGAAGCTTTTGTTTTCAGCCTACCTGGAGAGTTGTTTTGATGTCTTTGTTGTAGTTTTTTGTGCGCCATTTTCTCTGAAGCCTCTTTTCTTTTTTAGGGCTGTCAAATGTAGATGCCTAGTGACACACAGTGGATGGATCTAACTAAAGAGCTGTCATCATGGACAATTGAAATAAAAATAGATTTGAAAAGATCTAAATATAGCAGGAGAATGGAGCAAAGTTTGTTAAGATGGAGCTAAGCTTCAATTGTAGAGACAAACTGGTATTTCATAATGATAAGCAAAGCACCTGAAGAGCCTGGATGGAGGGTGCAGAATAAGTACGATGGAGGACCTCCATGCTCTGAAGAAGGTGGCTAAGTTCAAGTAGGTACGCCTCACAAACTGACAAGTCTAAAAAAATAAATAATACATTTGTTAAAATGAACTCTTTTCTAGTACCCCGACATGAAAATTATTCAACAGATGAAGCTGTACAAATTCCAGGACCTGTTAAAGAAAATTAATCTTTAATGGTGCGATTACTACTTGTGCCAGGAGAGGTCGCTGTTGCTGCTAAATCATAAATTCAATCGCGATAACAGGTGAATTGGAAACATCCGTCCATCCAATTTCATTACTTTCAAAAGAAGCACCATCAGAAAAAAATGTGCTCAGCAATTTATATTATATTATTCCTGCTGTCTAATATGGAGAAAATAATGTATTAGCAGATTTTGCGATACATAATATTATGGAATGGGAGATACTTGCTTTTTTACTTTTTTTTTTTTTTTTTTTTACTGTGATATAATATGATAGAAATATTTTTAAGGGGTGGGCCGCGATGAAGCTTGCCAATGCGGGTTCACCTTTGGAGCACTTGTCCATGTCATCAGATGACTGCAGCCAGGCTGTTACCTTGGCTTGACTGTTGCAGCTAAAAGGGAAAGCTCCAGCTGAAGACTGCCTGCGTATAGGCACACACTGCAAAAAGAAACACAAACAAAAAGTCAGCCCCATCACAAATATGTAATTTAACCTAAGCATAGAAAATATATATTACCTTTCTAATAGGAGCGCTATCGGCAAAGCTAGAGGACGCAGGGGAGGGGTAGTGGGCGAAGTGGAAGGACTTGTCGTTGGGACACATGGCAATCTCATTTTGCCGATAGAGCCGGTGATGACGTAGTTTGGACACCCATTCATCAAACAGCTCCTGTGACTTGATCTGCACAAGGACAAAGGGAGGTGACGGGCGCAAACAATGTCTCGTCACATGCAAATAACAACACAAGGTCACCTCATGCTCCTTTAAGAATATACATGTTAACCTACGAGGAGGGAAAGAATGGCACTTGATTTCCTCTACATCTGGGAGGGGTGGGGGTGGCTTGTTGACGAGATTCGTAGTTTACCTTCAGGTGATAGATGTTCTCCTCAGCATCAAGATCGATGCACTTGGCTTTCTTCTTAATGGCCATAACGGAGAGCCCCACATCAATGCAACCATGAAGCTTCCCTTTCTCAATCTGCAAGTCAACATATTTTGCTAGGAACACACTGGATCATAAATTTAAAAATCAATCTTAAATTAATTGCTTCGTTGCCGGTCGAGCAGGCAACACATGAAGAGAAGAGGCAAGGCCACATCATTTGTAGCCAGGAGGCACTCACATCAGCGCTGCACTTGCCGTACTTCAGAATGCCCTTGTCCAGGGAGAAGTATCTCTACGGGGAGGAAGAAACACACTGAGCAAGTATGGATACAGCCCCATTAGCTAGCAACATCTCAGGCGATTGCCACCTGTGTCCATCATCATTACAGCTACATTTGCCCCATCCAGTTTTTTCTACATTGAACGTGTGACTGGTGTAGGCACGAAAACATCAATACTAAACATTTACAGCCCGATTAACCAGCAAAATATATATATGAATTTTATATATAAATATACAAGCTAAATAAATAAATAAATACATAAATAAATAAAGACTACTATCTGGACTGAGTAGCCATTAATCGAAGAGGGATTTTTAATTGGCTCCCCTTGCTGTCAACTATGTGAAGCACCATGCTAACAGCGACCCACAACAGGTTCATTTTTGCATGAATTCCCTCAGCTCGACGATAGCTACGGCTGACACGATTGCCTCGCCGACGTTGAAGAGGAAACAAAATTAAAAGAGGACACAGTGTACCTTATGCCAGCCCTTTAGGGGCCACTTTCTTTTCTTGAGTACATAGCCTTCCTGTTTCTGCAGCTCCAAGACACTGCTAAAACCTCCCCGCAGACCTTCCACAATTTCCCAGCTGTCCTGCAGGTTAAATAAACACCATTTGATGGAAATGAAATGCATGACACTAAATCAGCAACACATTATGTCCAGGCTTACTTGCTTTGTGGGAAGACTTCTTTTAAAAAAAAAAAATTGCTGCAGTGTGCAGAATTCATAATGAATGTCATCAGAAAGAGAGAATGTAATTTGCAGGGGCAGGTCTATCTAAGAGAAACCCTCAAAAGCAATGAGGAATATTATTAAATTACAAGGGTTGGTTCTTTCGTCCCATCTGAGGGTTTATCACATTCCCTACAGTGACACTGTGAGTCATTGGCCATACTGTCTTGTCTGACAGTCTGGACACTTGTTCCGAAGGTCGAAACACATTCGGAAGGCGTCAGCAGTGACGTACATGACAAGACAATATTCCATGTTACACATTTTTTTAGCTTCAAGTTTTGCAAACAAACTGGAAGTTATATGCACATAAATGTGAAGAAATTACAACTATGAGTGTACAATGTAAATAAATAAAAAATGCTGTGAATTGGTTTGTAATGGTATGACATCACACATTAGGATTTGAGATTTGCGCCCCCTTGTGGAGGTAGTATCTGTAGAACAGACGCAGGATTCTGAGTTAGGCTTGTTGTGAAACAGTGTCATCTCTCCATTAGCCTTTTGCTAATTAATTCACGCAAATGAGAATTTAAATTGATGTTTTTACCTGTCGACTGTCATGTTTGGATGAGGAGCTGCTGTTGCTACGGGACAAGGAGATCTTCTGCGACATAACTGAAGTGCACTCCTCCGAGCCCATCTCACCGCACACTAGGACTGAAGTGCCAGCAACATTGCTCTAGTCTAGTGAGAACAAAAGAGCAGACAAAAGGTCACGAGGGGAAGGAAAAAGATGACTTTAATAGTCAAGGCCGCTAAAAGCTTCTCAACTTTGTCTCACTGAAAAATACATTAGGTTATGTGGACTGATTTGTTTTTCTATTTCCAATATGGCTTATAACAGGATGATTGGCTTCAAAAATGAAATTGACAGAAAAGATTGGTCATGAAAATTGAGTTTAAATGAAAGCAAGGCTCTTAATAATTGATATGTCCTGATGGCTCTTACTGAGCGCCAGACTTTCAATGTTAAAGAATGATGATGAATGTTATTTGAAATAGCTTGCTGGAAGCTCTGAGAGTGTATCTCAGTTCTGCTTCTAATTGTGTGTTCATAAGCAGTCTTGGAAAAGTGTGTGTACTGACTGAGATGTATAAACATATGCCTGATTATACATTCTGTACATCTGCATGTGCAATGGCATTGATGACTACACAGTAAATATATATTTATGATTAGCATATGCATCTTATACGCTATAATTGTCTACAAAAATAAACAAGGTGAAATAAATGTGTAACCAACTGTTCAAATATAACTGCCAGCAAACTGAAAATGTGGTTCCTAAAATCACAGCTCACCACTTTTCTGAAGCTGAGCTGTGATTGGTTGTGGCAACTGTGATGTCATTTTTAGTCGACAGCACGTGACAAAATGGCCACCGCCTGAGATGGATAAAAACATGTGAATTTTGCCACTTAATTCCGATTCCGCAAAGGCAATATTAATCAGAATGCTGCGTTTAGACTAGTGCGGCCACATACAACATATTTTAAAGAACATTTTTGGATTGAATAGCCTCTTTGAAGCAGCAGTTAGCAGCTTTGTGCTAATGGCCACGGCCTCCGATGCCAGATAAACAAAAGCGTGGTCATCTGAAACCGGGCCTTCAGGGCTTATTCAATGTGGTCATCGCGGCAGCGCCTCCACTTCTGATTTATTCATCCCCTCTGGATTGATGACAGCCGTGACGCAGAGGTCTGTCACATGGTCGCCTATTGGGGCTCCCTTTCATCTCATGCAACATGGCCACTTGGCCGCCTTTCATAAGGTGACAGCTCAGGGCTTTCTTCAACGAGAGCTTCTAGTCAGGGATGACAATGACAAAAAACAAATATTCTCAAGCTATGTGGATTTCACCTACCAGTTTTGACGACACAAAATTTACAGTTCTTAGCCTCGGTTCGGCACCGACCAGACTCTTTATCACAAAGAGCACGTGACATCAAGCAACCTCTCTGACTTTACGACCTCATAGAGACCTTTGGGCAAATCTTGCTGAGCGAATGATGTCAGTTGAGATGGGCTAATGTCTGCGCTAACGAGATTGACACAGGCTGAAAGCTGCTCTCTCTTCCACTCTGCTCCTCACATTGCAGATGTTTGTCTGTCCTTCCGGTCTCTCCTGCTGGCATGCCTAACGGGCTTTTAGGCGTCAAATGGCTTCATCTCGTTTTGGAGTTTCTCAGATGGGTATGTTCCATTTGCTTGCACTCTGCGGCGCAATCACAATAAAGCATTTCTGATATTAAGTAGTGTTATTACAAACTTTAAATATTCAAATGTTAATAAATACATATATTATCTCAGGCGGGTCATCTCTCTTAACAACAAAGCTTGTTGTTAAGTTTCTTTGTTGTGCTGTCGGCCATCCATCCATTTATCCGGATAAGGCCCAGTAACGAGCCTTTGCTTAATTGATCTCGACTTTTCTCTTGCAAGCCTTGCCTAAGGCTAGCTTAAGTGGAAAGGTTATAGTCTTCAGGAAAATTCTTGCACTGATGGCTACTGGAGTGAATTCAGTCATAATAGCATTTAAAACAGAGAGAGAGAGAGAGAGAGAGAGAGAGAGAGAGAGAGAGAGAGAGAGAGAGAGAGAGAGAGAGAGAGAGAGAGAGAGAGAGAGAGACTGCATGGCCGTTAGCAACGGCATATTAAGCCAATTATGCTGGTGTCATCATGATGTTTTTTTGTTTTTTTTTCATGACACAACATATTTCAGTTCCTCTTCTCCCCATTCTTGTGTCATATTTCCTCCATCAAGTATGAAGGAACCATTGGTTTATCTACTGCCCCCCCTCCCACCCATTAAATTTAAGCACTACTCAAAAAAACCCGACAGCTTTAATGAGCTGGCATTCAAAAGGTAGTAACTTTCTAGATATAAAGTGTTATGGATTATGATAGTTAGGGAATCATGGGCAATTGCAAAGTCTGACGAGTTGTCCTCATTTTCTCTGACAAGGAGAACACTTGGGGCAATCATCTTTTCATGAGCTATTTCACAAAATCCCCGAAAGTTTCATTTATTTCTTGAACGTGCTTTCCGAAGAGCGCCGGAAATTAGGATGGTATAATGTGAAGTTAATAAACATTGAAAAACACCAGTTATGTAAAGCAGAGTTAAAGCATTAATAAATAACTAAATATGCTACATTAGAGGTGTGTCCATTATTAAATAAGCTAAATAATTGCTGACATAAGCCAGACGAGTAATATAGAAGTTACACTCCTTTAAATCAATAGGGGGGGAAAAAGTCAAGCCAGGCCAACAACAATAAATGCTAAGTCATCGTTTAATAATTAATTATTATTTAGGTGTCGTGACAGCGTGATGTTTACGCATGTGGACTTCTCGATGCTCCTCGTGAGGATTAAGCGCTTGAGAAAACGGATGGATGGACAGCAATTAAAAAGTCCCAAAGGACCTGCAGTGTCAATGCAGTTGCTCCATTTGTCAAAACTGAAGGAAAAGACCATTTTTTTTGGCCTACATTGGCACAAAATAGGAACACGTTCCAAATAAGTGTGACCTACTGCTGTGCACACCCCAAAAAAATAAAAAGGCTTTAATGACGACAATAAATCCACTATAACCCCAAGTGGGATACAATTCCTGCATGCCCACCTGCTCTTTGTGCCTTAACCACATCCCATTTGGTGTCATTACCGTTTTGTCGTAGCTTGTGCTCAAATTCCAGAAGCCCTTTTTCATGTCCTGTCATGATGGGTCCATTATTTAGTATGCCTGACAATCGCTTCGAAGAAAAAGCTACACAGATGGGAACGCCTGCGCAGAGCTGCTTATGGCCCGATGGGCAAAAGCTGAGAAGGCTTGAGTCCAAAAAACAAAATTCAAAATGTGACAATGACATTTTATACCGTTAAACTCAATGTGCTTCATTCATAGTAGTTGGAAATATCAAACACAAATATTCACACAAACACTTTAACCGCCAGACATCCTGTTAATTAACCACATCCTCAACTACACACACACACACACACACACGCCCTGCCTAGAGTATATTCAGCATGTGGGGAAGTGTGACAGCCTCATAGCTCAACAGCGGCTCATTAAGACACTGAGCCGAGAGTCAGAACTGCTCAACACATGCTGACAAAAAATCAGTACGGAACATACAGTAAATACGCTGAACTCATAAGCGCTCGCTTGGCGTAATAATAACAACCTGCATAATCAACTGCTGATTGCTGAATGCGAGATGACCACACGATTCCACTTTCCCGCTAATCGGGGCTTGCCGTTAGCCTTTTGTCAATTTAATATAGTAGAAGTGTTGACCCAGAAAAGAAAGGCCACTGGGTAGTTCCTGTTGCTGAATGTGATATAATGAAAAATGGAAAAAATGTATAATGACAATGCTCTAAGTCATTTCCAGCAATGTATTTGGGACACAGAAGGAAACAAACCTAATCTCGAATCAGATTGGGTCAGCATTTTGGTACATTTGACAGGACCATACTTTCTGAGAACTACCCACATGTGACTTACCCAATTATTGTTATTCTAAACTGTAGGTTATATGTGACTCTAAATTTAAATGTCTCTATATTATTTTGAATCCAGCTGCTCGCATTAAGTGAACCAGTATTAAATAAGTCTAGAAATAAGATTAGTTCAAAAGCAAAAATGGGGTCAAACGAAGCAGTATGTTATTCAAGCATATCAGAGCTGCCACTTAAATACGCTGACCACTTTGAATAATTCAGTTACCCAAACTCGGATATTCTGTCAAATCCTTTTGCATGTGCAATTGTTTTTCCATTAAAAAGATCTAAAAGTGCAGCCTGTTAAAAATTCATGTTGAGTTTCTGCTGGAGTGTGTTTGAGCTTCCTTCTGCCTCTGGTGCCTGGAGGAGGCTGCAGACTGGCAGAGCAAGCTGATATTCAAAAAAAATTCCAGCATGTCATTATAATGAGCTGACTGAGAAAGTCACGTAGGAAAAAAATAACAAAAAATAAAATAAATCATAAAACTTTTACGGATGCTCGTGACAAATGTAATTTTTTTTTGGCATCACTTTAGACATGTCACTGAACAAATGCAATTGCATTTTCAAAAAACAAACATTTACCTGTTTACTCATAAAGCCTCGTAAATTATTCATGCAGTGTGACCCATAAAGAGGGAACACCTGCGTATGCATGAGATCCCAACAGATGATCTTTTCTTGACTTCTTTATATAATAATGACCTAATTTATAAAAAAAAAAAATACATAGCACGATAGGTTTGAAACGCCATAGTCACATGACTGCTGTGTGTAACGACCTGAAGAAGGTGACATCTAATGAGGCCTATGTTTAACAGCTCCCGAGGAGGTGTGAGTCACATGCACCTGGCCTGACGCACATTTGCTCACCACCAAACACGGTTAAGGGACTCTCCCGAAGGTCATATTTTCCAGGTTCTGGTTAGAAAGAAAAAAAATTACAAATCAAAGTTGTCAAAATGTCTGGACTTTGAAACATGTTCATCTGAGATCATCGTTGTACCTTGCACACAAGTAATATTGCCTCTTTAGGTTGGTACGCTCGCTGACAAATGACGCCATTAAGGGCCTCTAATTGAAGCTTAGGCGAGAAAAATCCATCACGACAAACCTAAACACGAGTCGTAATGTTTATCTGTTTGGATGTTGTTGAAATAGTAACAGCTGCAAGGGCGGCGGGGGGGTCAACAAATTTGTGCCCCCCCCCAAAATAAAATAGACACTGGCAGATTGCTAAGAGTGGCTACGCATTAAAGAAGGAAGCTTTGTATTGGCACTATGCCCAGTGGATAAATCGCTCGAATTGGAAAACTTGAGGGAAATGAAGCGTGGCATCTACAAATCCATCACTCAGAATACACTGCTAGTGCCAAAAAGTACATTTCAAACATCTTCGGGCACGGATTGTCTACTCAACAGATGGTCGATCATGTCAACATAAACACTGCTGTTGCTGAAGTACAAACGGAAAGAAAACTATTCTTTTCTTTTTAAATCACCCTCATTAACGGAAACAACCAAGGTCGAGATGCACGTACCGCACGACAACAAGTTCCATTTCCTGTTCTGTAGCCTTCATAATGCGAATGAAACCTCCATTAACCACAGAAAAGCAAAACACCTGTAGAGTTATTTTTTTTTACGCTCAGTCTCCCGTGTTATGAGAATCGTTACAACCTCGAGCCATTCTTTCGCTTAAGCTTGCAGAGCCACAAATGAATTTGGTTGCCGTGGAGATTTGGTCCTTGAGCACATACGAGGTACTGAACCCCTAAATTGGTTAAATGGTGATAGAGCACTCAAGGTTGTTTGTGCATCAGATGTGGGTGGGGCCAGTCCGAGAGTGTCGTCGGGACCACATGCAGCCCGAAGGCCGCCAGTTGCTCACCCCTGGCCTAAAGCAGTGTTAATTAAAGATTTCCAGTGATCGGTAATTAAAGATGTGTCATCCTGGACCAAATTAGAACATCCATTCATTTGTCCTCATCAGGGTGAGCTGGAGTCTTCCTCAGTTGACTTCTAATCATGCCTGATTGCAAAGCACATACAGACAATCATTCAAGCCCACATTCAGGTCCATGCACTATTTTTCGCAGGAGTGTCCAAAGTAGGCATTTGTGAAAAATAACATTTGACTTGGTCTGTAACACCATAATCAAAATGATTGAACAGCTCCCACACCCGACAACAACAACTACTAAAAATTAGAATAAATAAATTGGTTTTATATGGAGCTTTTCTAGCTATGATAATAGACTCTAAGATAGTATACAATTTCTCTTCACAGCACCCTGGTTAACACAAAGCTGTCCTGGCAGCTTTTTAAAATACCTATAAAAATGTTTTAATTAAAGTTGAATAATGTCCAGCAAGGACAGAGTCAAGACGAGAACCCGGAACCTCAGAACTACGAGGCACACGTGCTAACCTCTACTCCACTGAGCTGTCACGGAATAGATATATGTGCAACAGTATTAACGTGAACGTCTTTTTCTTGGCAAACTAATCACGCCCTGTCGAAGGGCCAGTGAAGAGTGTTAATGATGGAGAACACCAAAATTGGCAACAGCGCATCTTTGGCTTTAACAGCCGCTAATCCTCTCTTCTGGGATTGATTGCTTTAGAGGAAATAAAAATTTAAAACTTTGGCGTTAATCTCCAATCCTGTGCTGTGTTGATTCATCCTACTTTTAAATACACGAAGAATCTTCAGAAAATCCTGATTAACATTCTTAAAGTGTTTCCCATGGCAAACGTGGGAAAATATGGAAAAATCTATTATCTTCCCTAACACCATGGGGGCAAGCATATTTCAGGTGGGCCAGTGCCCCCCATGGCCCCCCCTCTAGCTGCGGCAGTGTTCCTATCCCAGATGACTCTAGACTTGTCACCAGCCATTCACACTCCTTCACACGTAAGAACAGAATTCAGTCTTCAATTAATTTAACGTTTTGGGAACATGGTAGAAAACACACAAGCAAGAACATGCAAACTCCCCAATCAGGCTCAAAACTGTGAAGCTGACAAAAAGTAATTAATCTAGCAGGCATCCATCAAGGTTTTCAATCATGAGGAAAAACAGCTTTGCATCATTACATCTGACTTCCGTCTTCAAATTCCCATCAATAAGGAGCACACAGTAAGCCCCCCTAGCGCTCCTCCCTTTACCTGAAAGGCGCCTCTGTGCACCCGAAGAATGCTGCGTTAGTCGTGAAATTCCAGTAAATGAACGTCAGCCAGTCACTCTGACCTCAAAAGTTGTGCGAGTCACAGTTATAAAGAAATACGTGGGTGTTTGCTCATGACTAACATGGAGAAAGTGACTAAAGAAATGATATTTGTGTTTTGACTGCAGCAGTGGGTGTGAATACTGAGCTGCATATCTCAGCATGTATGAAAAATGGCTGTCATTTTCTTAACGTGACATTAATTATATCTTTTACATGGGTGCATTTTAACGAGGGTTAATCTTGTGAGTTCAAAACATTTAAACACGAAAAGTCAAAATCAACTTAATACGGCCTTGAAATAACAGCAATTGCGAAGAACGTGAAGGGAGCACAACTCACCGTGATGGGAGTTATAGATGTACTGGTGAAGATGGTGGCACGAAAAAAAAAAGAGGCAGCAAAAATGACAAGAAGATATTGAATCAAGCAGACTCCCTTCTGGTTCGTGACACGCTCACCAGCATAGCTTCCACTCATGCAGGGGAAAAAAATAACATTTGTTCACCGCGGCATGCAGAAGGCGGAGACCTGGTAGTTGATCCAGATAAGAGCCAATAGGAGTAAAGAATGAAGCCGACGAAACTTTAAAGGGCGTGGCTTGTATTCTCTCCCCCGTTGTGGTTTTATGACGTATGTCGGGGACACCCAAAAATGTAATTTCTGGTAAAGGTTACTAATACGTTCCTTTCGTTCATCTCCTGTAAAGAAAAGAAATTAAAATTAGAGAAATCATTTTTTATCTGAGAACAAATAACACTACGGAGGATTCTTTATAACATGGTTTAAAAATCAAAACGACCCAAAAACAATAGTGGGACTAATGAAGTTATACTGCCCCCTTCTGACTAAACCTTGGAATTGCACTTTTGTGCTTAAAATGCCCTCAAATCGTTATAGATTAGTTTGAAAATTTTATTTTAGTCAATTCAGATTAAATTGGAAAGTCTAAATTTTTAAAAAGTGAACTCCATTAAAAACAAAAAATCAATTCATGTTATAGTACAAATATTTTGGTACGTTCGAAGATTTTACTGGTATTTGTAATTTAACTGAGAATTTTGATTTTTACGCCATGGATTTGAACTGATAAATGTACGTTCTACTCCTCACTTTGTCAAAATAGATTTTTTAAAAACTTTTTAGTTGCTTCCGTATTACATTTTTTATATTGTAAAAGACTGTTATGGACGCCCTATATACATACATTATAAAGTATATTTACATTTATATTGTGTATATAGTGGTGCTTATATTTTGAATATTTGGCTGCAAATAAATGCAACCATAATCATTTTTCACAGGGCTGCAAATGTATTTAGTCCTGTAATTTGCATTGTCAGGTCAAACTATTTAAATTTATGTCCACTGACACACAGAGGAGGCAAAGCAACCTAAAATTTATTGCAGGTTATCATCAGTCTCTGAACTGTTTTATTACGACCAATAAAAATAAATGCATAAAAGTCTTGTGAAAGAAAGCGCAAGCATTAAAAGAAATGAACCAACGTGATCTCGCTCATCACCGAGTTCCAGTCAGCGAAGGAGCAGTAAAAAGTCGAAGAAGAGCAACGGTTGGTCCATGTTTTTTTAAAATCAGAAAGTCATTTTATTCTGAAAGCATAAATGAATGAACAATGAAATGAAAACATAAAAATGAAAATTTTAAGCTGAGGGTTAGGCCTCAAGGACTTGAAGTCACAAAGCACCTTTATGCAGAACTTCAGCAGTTTAAGGCTTTTTTCTTGTCTGAATGTTTGCCTTTTACTTTATCCAATTTTAAATTAACATATCTCAAATGCAATACATTTTGACCACCATAACAGGCTGCTAATAGCTGATCGACGAGTTTATCGGTCAATGTTTGGGTTGACGCCGTAGATGTCGTGTTTCTTCAACGCGTTGTCTTCCAAGTTCAGAGCAGTATGCCTGATGGAGCCGTTGAAGTTGTGCTGGAATTTTAACCTCGAATATACCCAAGAGGCCATTGCCTGCACCTGGCCTAATTCCAACAGTTCTTCCCATAGGTGAGATGCCGGGTAGCACGCGGTAACGTGAAAGATTGCGTTGGGCCTCTAACTCGATTGTCAACGCGGGAAGCTTTTCGTCAAACTGCACTTTTGTTCTTTCCTTGCGCTCGGCTTGATTGGACTGACCGGCGTCTGTTCCGCCGCTGCCGCCGGTGTTTGAGGAACGTGTAACCGTTGCTTTATTGCATTGACTGCATAACTGAGGGCTACGTTGCCTCCTAGCTAAAGTAGCGCCTTGGTTCATAGTCGGTAAAAACATGTCGGTAAAAGAGCTCTTCATGTTTCTTCGTCTCGGTCTCAGCTTGGAGGGAACCAGGACGTAAACAGAGCGTTCTCTCTGGAGGAAAGGCCTCTCATTAAGGAATAGTGGAATGCTGGTGTGTTGACTTAATTGTGTATTTTCTCACCTCGATAGTCCTCCCATTGGGCTGGCACGAATTTCCCCTGAAGTCATCAGTTTCGCAAGCGTTCTGCAAGCCTTTATGTAAAAAGCAAGATGAACAATGTGGCTCATCAAAAGAGTACTGGACTCACAATGAAACGTGGTTGTGATGGTACATCAGAGATAGATATTCACTCAAACTGTCAATTGTGGCCCCGAGATTTCTCGCAGAGTTTCAGTTTAATTCACACGCTTGAAAATTCATCAGTGTATCCAATCTCCTTACTTTGTGATTCAAAAAGAGGGTAGCGTTAAGAAATACAAAATGGTTGGCGCATTGCAGAGAAAATGAAGCGGACACATCTCAGCGGAGTGGAAGAAAAGGTGAAAGTGAGATGAAAACCATTTTAAATGATCAACCTATTTTTCAGTGACCCAGATTGTGACTAAAAACTTTTGCAGTAGCGCTGCTGTCAGTGTCAACCAAAGAGGATCCAGTAGTGACATCAGTTACGCTTTGCACCACAAATATGTGAGTATTAAAGCAATAAAAAATACAATTAAAAATGTAAAATAAATAACAATTAAAAAAAAAATATATATATATATATATAATTAAATATATATGTTAAATGTTGATATACTTATATAAATAAATTAAAAAAGAATATATATATATATATTTTCATATGATAAAAAAATATATAAATTAAAATAAAAACAATGAGAGGATTTAATTGTTAGGTAAAAATCCTCAAGAAGGATTTGAATGACGTTTTAGTTGTAAAACAATACCAATTAACATTTTTTGCTGTGGCACCTGGGAGAGTTGAGAGGTCCAAGCAAAAAGCATATTTCAGGGGGGTGCAGTGCCCCAGCGGCACTCCCGCTAGCTCTGCCAGTGGATGGAATGTCATTCAGTCAGCAAAAGAAAAAAAAAATGATAAAAAAAACAAACAGGCAGCAGCATTTTGACAACCAGGTAAGTCCCAGTGACTCAAATCGTAAACTAAATTAAATCGAATAAAAAAAAATGAGGCCCAAGACCAAAATGCAGCATTCCGTCACCTTCTTACAAGAACCATGAAAGTGCATTTACCTCTGTAGTGCATCTGATAAGTGGTGATCCAATGCATCCTATCCACAGTCCTCAACATGCCACTTGTCCGTTCGGAAGCCTCCTCGTGGATTTTGGGCTTGGGTACGACTGCTCTCGTGGCATTCCGTACTCCCCTCGTAGGTTTCGGACGCTGAAAACAAGAATGATTGAGGGGGAAAAAGTCAAAAATGGAGATATGGAGGATTGAGTTTTGTAGAAATATACATTTTTTACATCCGAGAAGTTAAAGTCTCCTGTCAACTTGGGTGTCTTTGCCAACGTTTTTGTCTCATTCTCATGCCTGTATGTTGCATCTGAATGAGGTAACAGCAGAAAGTTACTAGCGTCACCTCATGTTAGCCACGCGCTAGCAAGCCTCGGTACCTTTTGTTTCGCCGACTGCAGTGACCGTCGGGCTTGTTGGGGGGCTGATAAAAGAGGCCTCGCTGAACTCCTGCCCGATGACCGCTTCACAATCGGAAGAATGGGAACAATTCAAAGTGGGGGATGTGGGATGCATAGGGATGTTGACAGACTTTGTGCTTTCTCCCTGTTTGGAAATCATTTAGTGTTCAAGATGGGCTCAGCCGCCAACACATTTTGACGAGGGATCGTCTCAATTACTCACGCTAGATTTACATCAGTGAGTTTTGCAATGCTACGGAATAACATATTATTACCCCTCGTGTGTCGTGTTTATTTTATAGCCAATAATGATTCAGACTGTGTTACTTAAAATGATTCAAACTGTTTAACTTACAGCTGTTTACGCATCATTTTTCTTTATGACATCACTGATGTCATCGTGACTCACAGTTTGGAAAACGGGAATTATTGGATTCGATTAATTTTATTTATTTTTGCTTCCGTATGCAACGTGAGGTTGTTGTTTATTGAGGAGGACTCCATCTGGCTGCAAAAAAAAATCCGACGAGATGATTAAACAGAGGAGATTTTTTTTTTTTCACCGCGAAAAGATTCACAAACCGTTCTGGCTGCCAGCCAAATGCAAGTTGCTCATATTCTCATGCATAACAGAAAGTTGAAAAGTGGCAGTCAATAGCAAGCATGCAGTTAAATGATGGATCACATTAGCATTCCATTACATCTTGTTCAAAGATGAATGCATACGTTGCCCTCCGCCTTGGACATTATACAATGCACAAAGCTTTCCCTCCCTTGACTCAGCTGCGATGTACCACAACAATCTGCCGCATTGCGCTTTTTAATTGGGATTCCCATGAGATGCGCTTGAAAGTCTCCGTAAAATACAAACGTCCAGCAGGCCGGTAAACAATTAGAGAGATTTGGGTTCAATAGAAAAATATGCCATTGGACTGAATCAAATATTGCAGTGGTTTTATAATACTGAGGAAATCTTCCTATCCAAGCGTCAAGTCCTCATTAGGAAAGCTGCGGGGTCTTATTCCATTCACACTCAGCAAGGGGGGAACATGCAAACTCCACACAGGAAGGCCACAGATTCCAACGACCAAACTCAGAACTGTAAAATTATGCAAGCCTAGATCAAAAGATGAGTAGAGTGGATCCGACAGGAAATGTCGAGAGCGGCCTGTAGTGTTTTTGATGTGTAACAATGGTCATGATTAATGTGAACCCAAGGGAATGATTGCAACATATTTGCATCATCAAATATAATACTGTGCAGCAGCGAGGCAGCATTGAGGTTGTATTAATAATTTTATTCATTAATTTGAGAAGAAGATTTCAGCGTTTTTACTAAACCTGGATTAAAGATTTAAATGTACAATTTTAAACTAAAAGTCAAGTGTTATAGAGAGTGACCCCTGCTGACGTTTTACTAAAATGCAGTTGGTTGTTTACATCTTGCTTTTTTTTTCCTCTCGTCTTGAAGCAACAGTATCTAAAGGAATAGATCACGACCATAACCTATTCAGTCCCATTTAGTTAAAAAAAACATTAAAACGTTTCTATCCCTGTCCTGCAGGCGGCGGTAATGAGCATAATTGACAACAACCAATTAACAGACATAAGTGACGAAATGTCCCTTACTTCCTGGTTCTTCATCTTGCTGGAAAAATGAGACGTTCTCTTTCATGCTTGTATATATATATTTAACAAAAGTGAATAAATGAAGTGGCTTTATTGCCAGCACGTCCATTCAGTAGTTGGAGGTGACTTGTGTCATATGTGATGTTCTGCACCCGCTATGCATCAAGTCCACTCCACCTGTAGCTGCTCTCCGCTCCCCTCCCACTGTGTTGCTCAGAAGATGGCGTTCACATGGGTAATGAATGGATTCATGTTAGAAGGACAGCGCAGCCTCAGCGCACCGTGCAGCTTCACTCATGTTCCTGCACTCGAGCGAGCGCGCCGTTTCCTCCTCGCAACATCTAGCCCAGCGTGATGACTTCGGACTACTCTGACGTGGAGGCGTTTTTAGACGGCCACCCGGAACTCTTCGAGGAGTATCTGGTCAGAAAAGCCAAGTGTGAACACATCAGCAGGTGGCTGAGGGAGCACCAGGCTCCTAAAGTGACCACGGCCGATGAGAGACGCGGAGGCGCCCCGGCCAGGGAGCCTTCTCTGTGGCCGGCCAATCCGGACGCTCTGCGGCGCAGGTCGTCTCACATGGAGCTTCGGCGCAACTTCGCCCGGTCCAAAGCCACCACGGCGCACAGGACCTACGATGAGCACGCCAGCTTCAGCCAGCAAGACCCGCAATCCAGCATGAGGCGTCGCGCGCTTCTGCGTAAAGCCAGCTCGCTGCCTCCTACCACGGCGCACATCCTCAGCGCTCTTCTGGAATCCAGAGTCAGCGTGCCACAGTACGCGTCCACCGCCACCGACCACAAGTGTCGCCTCAGGGAGACCAACGAGAGGGAGTTCTTCTTGGAACTGGTCAAAGACATCTCCAACGACTTGGACCTGACCAACCTGAGCTACAAGATCCTGATCAACGCGTGCATCCTGGTGGACGCTGACAGGTGCTCCCTCTTCCTCGTGGAGGGACCCCCGCACAAGAGGACGCTGGTGTCCAAAGTGTTTGACGTGCACTCGGGCACCACGGTCAGACCCTCCTCCTGCACCCTCAACTCCAGCGAGGTGCAGGTGCCATGGGGAAAGGGCATCATCGGATACGTGGCCGAGCATGGAGAGACCGTCAACATCCCCAATGCGTACGAGGTAAATGGAGTAAAGCACCAAATAAGATGCCAATTAGCAAATAATAATAATAATATTAATAATAAGAATAATAAAATGTATATATAATATATTAAACAAAATGGATTAAATTTAGCATGATCAGTTATTAAATAATATTACATGAACATGAGAATTGAAAAATAAAATGCCAAATATTTTAAGTGCAAAATATGTCTGAATCTGCAATATTGAAGCAATATATTTGATGACCAATTGCGCAATCTAATGAGATGTTCCACTGTTTAGTACATTGACATTATTGACAACCATATTGAACATAGCAGATTATTTTTTTATGGCCCTTGCGTCTTCACCACTATGTGGTACTTCATTAAATCTTAAATTTAAGATATTTAAGAGACATATTAATATGGTATGGTCACTATGGGCTTATGACTTCTTGTTTTGGCCTATAAAGCTTAAATGTGCTTTTTAAAATGATACATTTGTGAGGGAAATAAACCTTTTGTTTGCATATAAGCTTTAAATTCATCATATTTATTATTGAAAATCTTAAAGACAAATGTTGCGTTTATTTATTCATAATCTAATATATAGAGCTTTTGATTATTGAATATACATGAAATATATTTTGTCCAGCTTCTCATATGCATTTGCATTTTTCATCTCAGCTATAAAGTCATTTAGTGAGGTCAGGAGTGAGGAGTCTACTTTTGAGGTCCACAGTTAGTGTCTTCATTGTGACATAACCAGAGTAATTACCAACATTTTTGTCACGCTCAATGCCCCCGACAATGGCCGATGACAGGGGTGATCTTCATAAGTGCTCTCCAGGCTGCTAAATCAAAGAAAATAACTATCTTCTTACAAAAGGGGGAGTATTTACGAGCGCTTTTATGTGCCTTTCAGGACCACCGCTTCAGTGACGAGATTGACAAGTTAACCGGTTACAAGACTCAGTCCATTCTCTGTATGGCCATTTGCAACAGTGATGGAGAGGTCATTGGCGTGGTCCAAGCAATCAACAAGAACCCCACGGGAACGCCTTTCACTGAGGATGATGAGAAGGTGAGACATCTCACACAGGTGAGGCACTCACATTACATTGCCTGCATTCAATGAGCCGGATAGAAATACCGAGGTGATAGACGTACGGAACATTAAAGATATCGAGCAGGAAAACAGTTTGAGTGTAAACACTTCAAGCAAGGACACGCTTTTTCTTCTGAGTGCATCAACGTTCTTTCTACTGCTCTTACTTATATTGCCGATGACGTCATACATAAAGTTGGTTAAAGGAGCTGCCAATCCATTTAGACAGTCTTTTAAATTATTTCCACTCAATTAGAGTGCAGCGCTAATTCACTTACCTGCTCACCTAGAGTTTATGAGATTGTCCACAAGGTGGCAGACCTGAGTTGTTTGATCTGCTCATTTGGTTTTCTTTGACCTGCTGAGTTTAAATCTCCTTGATGTGAATCGCTTTCATTATAAAATCCGTTTGCAGTTCACGGAAGCAACTGTTTCACCCACAGGCTTCTGATTTTTTTTTTTTTGCAAATGTTTGTTTGGTCAACCAGGTGCTTCAGATGTATCTACCGTTCTGTGGGATCTCCATCTCGAATGCAAAGTTGTTTTCGGAGTCTCGCAAGGAGTATGAAAGGAGCAGAGTGAGTGATGCTTCAAAATACTTTTGCACACAAAAAAAAAATCCTTGGCATAATTCATTGTATGGCTAATCCGTGATCAGTTTGATTGCATTATATGGTATTGTTAAGAGTTCCACACTACCTTCTGCTGCTTCAGGCTTTACTGGAGGTGGTCAATGATCTGTTTGAGGAGCAGACCGATCTGGAGAAGATCGTAAGGAAGATCATGCAGCGAGCGCTCACCCTCCTGCAGTGTGAGCGCTGCTCTGTACTTCTTCTCGAGGACATCGATTCACCGGTGAGGCCTTTCAAAAAAAAAAAAAAAAAGAAGCTTTTTATATTAATGATAGAGGTCTTTTCTTCCCTTGAGGAGCAATTAAAAACTTAACGCAATGTGTCCTGGAAGGTTGTGAAGTTCTCCAAGACGTTTGAGCTGATGTCCCCCTTGAGCAACATGCATCATGACATCAGGTAGATGAATTTAAAAAAGTTTCCAGAAAGTCAAATTGAGTTTAGCTTTAGGCAGCAGGCCAGCAGTTGTGTTTGAAAGCTCACAGTTTTTTTTTTTTGTGTATGTCATTCTACCCATATGCAGCAGCATCAGCATAGATAAACTGTCGTGCTCTGATTGGCTGATCAATAATAGCATCGCCGAGCTGGTGGCCTCCACCGGACTTCCTGTCAACATCAGCGACGTGTGCCAGGACCCGCGATTTGATGCAGAGGTTAGCTTAGCATCAAGCTTTTTTTATTTTTTAGCTTTTATCTTTATTATCTTATTTTTTTTAATAATCAAAAGTACTTTGGGACAATTTTACATTCAATAACTATGCTAAGAATTGCAATCTGTGTTTATAGGCAGACCAAGCCTCGGGATTTCATATCCGATCAGTGTTGTGTGTGCCGATCTGGAATCGAACGCATCAGATTATTGGTAGGTTTGACAGATTACGTCAATTTCACATTTCATCTCCCTCCCAAAGTCATTAGGGAAGCAAAAAAATGACAGGATGGACCGTAGATGGACAAATAGTAGCAAAAAATTCTTTAGCTAGCAAATTACGGTTGTTGAGAATGATTTAACAGCGCCCTCTACTGGTGTGTGTCAAATACTGCACTCTAAAATGGTCTTCCAACTGTTTTTCATTGGCTTATAAGGCAATCTTGATTGGGCCCTATGAACTCCGCCCAGCATCAATTCTATTGATTGACATTGCCATCCGTGCCTGCTAAATAGTTAAACGTTTTATTTCATGTGTGTTTGCTCCTCCGCAGGGGTCGCTCAAATATTGAATCGTCTCGACAGGAAGACCTTCAACGATGCAGATCAGAGGCTGTTTGAGGTTTGCAATTATTTGGAGGGCGCCGGGTTTTCTATAGATTGACCACATAAAGCACGGAAAAGCTTTTTCTCCTGTCTGCTATTTGGTTTTTTGTGCAGGCGTTTGTGATTTTTTGTGGACTTGGCATCAACAACACGATGATGTACAATCAAGTGAAGAAGACCTGGGCCAAGCAGTCCGTGGCATTGGATGTGAGTACGGCTAACAGAACTCATCACAAGCAATCTCAAAAGCAATTTTTTTTTAAAATAGAACATGTGTCTGATTTGAAATTTCATTCCTTTACACAAATTGTTTTTTTCCAGATGTTATCCTATCATGCTACATGCTCAAAAGTTGAAGTTGATAGACTCAAGGTAATCCTGGATCTACTCTCAGTTGCGATTACTTGACTTCCTGCTTGGCCGGAATCACGTTCTGTTCCGACCTTCTCCGTTCAGGCCGCAAAGATCCCCCTGAGCTGCGAACTCGGCATCGACGAGTTCCATTTCAACGACTTCTCTTTGGACAACGACGCTATGATCACCGCTTCCCTCCGGATGTTCCTAGAACTTGGCGTGGTCCAAACTTTTAAAATAGACTACGAGGTGAATTCCTGTTCAGAGTCAAAGTAGACTATTGTCTAGCGTTTATGTTCGACTCTTTCTTCAGGTTTTATGTCGCTGGCTTCTCACCGTGAGGAAGAACTACCGAACTGTGGCCTACCACAACTGGAGACACGCCTTCAACGTGTCTCAGTGCATGTTTGTTATGATCACAGTAAGTCTCACGTGACAAGGTTGTAAATCCACTCTGATTTATTTGAGTTGTCTTCATCAATTAGTATGGAAACTATGTGCCCCCTATCCACCTGAGTCATAAATACGCTCCAGCTAAACTGCTATATTTTAAGTTTTAGTGCAGCCTTCAGGCATATAGCTTAGCCTAACCTTGCCCCCGTACACCCGGCTCATGTTTTACGTACCCCTTAACCCCCCCTTGACGCCGTTCTCCTTGGTCAGAATTACAATTTCTTTATAGTCAGCCGGCTTTCAGGACGTTTTATCCGAGGCGGAGATTCTAGCGCTGATGGTTGGCTGTCTGTGCCACGATCTGGACCATCGAGGAACCAACAATGCCTTTCAAGCCAAGTAAGGCTCAAACACAGTGTGTGAGTGATCTATGATGGGTTTTGATGTTTCTACTGGGACTGCAGGACAGGTTCTGCTTTGGCGTTGCTCTACGGGACCTCAGCCACCTTGGAACATCATCACTTTAATCATGCAGTGATGATCCTACAAAGTGAGGTGAGGTCTGTCACAGCACAACAATGACTGCCAAACATTGACGAAGCTAGGAGCTTTTTTTCTGAGGGGGGATTTTAAAAACTCAAAGAATTCTCCATAAAATGCTGATGAAAAATCACTCCTGGGAATTGGTGGAAAGTGGGGAAAAAAATCCTGGAACATACTCAAAAGTCAATTATCTGGCTTGGCACCATATCTCAGGGGAGGCCAGTGCCCTCATGGCCCCCCTTCTAGTTCCGCCGGTGCTGCCTAATGGGACATAAAATAACCTCTATTTGTGACAGTGACTTATTCAGTCCAAAATTGATTTTGAAGGTTTTTAGTGCTTAGATACAATTGAGACACAAGTCTCCTGTGGCAGTGAGAAAGATTTTTGAGACTTTTGTGTCCAGTTCACAATAGATGGATTATAAAAGCAGTGTTTATCGATTGATTTGTTTTAACAGAGCGCGGAAAATGTCACCGCGTGTTGCTAATTAACATCGCTAATGGGGACTTCATTAGACGCTGAGCGATGAGTTTGCCAATACAATTGCTTTAAGGGACCATATGGGGATTTATGTAATATTTATGTTTCAGGGTCACAATATCTTTGCGAACCTCTGCTCCAAAGAATATAGCAACATGATGCAACTATTGAAGCAAGCCATTCTTTCCACAGATCTCACTTTGCACTTTGAGTAAGTAGTCTTTTCACTGGATGAAGAATTATTAATTCTCCTATAACAAAACATGTTTTTATGAAAAGAAAATCTCGCTGCACTGAATAGAAGTATTTTTTTCTTTATCTCTCTCGCAACCTTGACTATTCGGCTTTGCTTGCAAAGGCGCAGGAGCAAGTTTTTCGAGAGCGTGCTCGCTGAAGAATTCAGCTGGACGGAAGAAAAACACAGAGAAGTCCTCAGGTATTTTCTACGAACTAACAAATACGCAGTGTATAAATCGATGATTTGCTGTCAGTGAGATTTTGGGGGCTTTAACAGATCCATGTTGATGACAGCCTGTGATTTGGGAGCTGTCACTCGGCCTTGGGAGATATCCAAACAGGTTGGTGCACTTCACATTTGGAATATTTGTCTTAAATAATTAATAAAATAATTATTAGGTCTCGACAGTTTCTTGGGTTCAACAAAATTGCATGTTATATACAGTTGTTACGATTCTGAGCCAATGTCGTATCAATGTTCCAATTTAGGTTGCCGAGCTGGTGACGAGTGAATTTTTTGAGCAAGGAGACAGAGAGAGGTCAGAGTTGAAGCTCACCCCAGCGGTAACAACACTCATTAAAATTAATTATTGCGTGTAATTTTTTTTGTCTTATGTTGTAAATATTAATCGTCTATATTTTTGTATATATTATGTAGGCCATATTTGATCGAAATCGCAAAGATGAGCTACCTGCCTTGCAATTGGACTGGATAGACGGCATCTGTAAACCTCTTTATCAGGTCACTTACACACTATGAAAATGCTTATTTCATTTTCAACCCATGATACAAATATTTTTTTTTCTCGCCCATTCGCAGTCCCTGCTGAAGCTAAACAGGAAATTGCAGCCAATGGCGGAAGGGATAGACGCCAACCGAAAGAAATGGCAGGAGCTGTGCGGATCTAATGAGCACGCGTGCGATGCTTCAGTGGTCAGTCAGAGTCCCGAGGCTGGAGAAGCCAGCGAGGAGTCCGACGCGAAGCCGGCGGAAAACACCAATTCGGGGTCAAAGGGTCAAGCATAAAGTTTGGAGTAACCAACTTGGAGATGAATACTATCTTTATATATTTCGTGCACTACTTGAGAGTCACATTCAAACTCATGTAGTGAAATTTTTCAAGCTTTTCGTTAATGACCTACTGAAACGTTAAAAAGTGACATTTTATGTAAACATACTTTTCCTATGAATGCTGGCACAAAGCAGTTGAAATATTTTACCAAGAAAAAAACAACAACTGTGTTTTGTATCATCCTGAATGTAGACGTTCCTGAATATAAGCGATTTAGATTCCTTATTGATTCTCTATTGCTGATTTTATATACTGCATACAAAAGATATTTATTCCACATATTGGATGTACCGCCCCTTTTTGAGGAAATGAACGTTTTTTTTAAGTGTTGCAAGAAGCCTTGGTATCATCTTTGCATGGAACGAATCATTTTTGGGGTGCGATGTCATCATTTGTGGGATAAAAGGAATCAAAAAATCTTTTGATTCCTATTTCTTGAATGTGATGCGTTTGCTGCTTGTCTGCCCCCCCCCCCCCCCCCCCTCTGTTTTTTTTGCTGCATGGCCACATTCACAATATTTGTAGTGTAACTGAGCCTCAGGTCGTTAAAGTGTTGTTGCTGTAAACGGCATGTTTTATATCACTGTGAGGCTACTGTGTGCATTCAGTTGCCTAAAGCACTCAAACAAAGGAGCTCCAATATATTTTTTATATGGATCTTAAGGTGGTTTGTGATTTTTGCTGAAAGTGGAGCTATGTATGGATTTGCAGTATTTTGTAAGAAAAGACTCAAAAATATGCTCGTTCATTATCGTACCTACATTTTGTTGCTATGACAGCACAGCATGCTGATCATTTGGAAAAAAATTACATCAGCATGCTCAATGCCTTTGAGTCCCTGATGAGAGTTGCTATTGCATGCCATTCCTCTCAAGGACACAAATACGGATGCTGCTTGACAAAAAGAAGACTATTATTTTACATCATAATTCAAAGAACGCTGTTATATTTCTTTCCTGGGATTTATAACGACCTGTGATAAAATCATTGGTGTGGGAAAAAGCAAATAACCATTTCTGCAAATAAAAGGACTGTAACATTGAAATTGCATAAAGATTCTAATAGCTACAGAAACTGATCTTTGTGGTATTTATTGACATGGAGGTTTTTGGAAAAACTAATTACGGAAAATTGAGTCTTTGAATAAAACGAATCTATAAAATTCCAATATTTTAAATCTTGTCTTTAACATGCAAGCACTCACAGCGGACAACGAGGCACATTAGGAAAAATGCATTTTAGCGGACTACATAATTCTCATTCTTAGCACATGTTTTTGGCAATTATTTTCAAATTTTCAAATCTCTGAATTTACTTTAAAAACATGTTGTCATTTTCATCTGGAATTTTAGAAAATGACAAAAATTGGATGGAAATTAAGATAAAACTTATTTTAAATCATACATTTTATAGGAGATTGCAAAAATAACAAGTCATATAAAAATGGAAAAAAAAAACCTGGGACGTGATGTCATAATGCAAAGTAAACCTTTCACGGTTACGTAAGGAAACAATTTCAAAGAGGGCATATACAGTAAGATTCTTCACATATTCATCCAGTCTCTTTCTTCATCTGTGGGCAATGTTTGATGTTCTGACTGAATAAGGCATGGAGGTGAGGCTAGCATAGCAACAACCAGTGCACTTTAAAGCACATGCAGCTCCCTGCACCCAGCCAGCCAGCCAGCCAGCCAGCCTGAGCGGAGCCTTAATCTATAATTTAACACGGATTGACTGTCTTCTACACGGGGTCGATCATCACCAGGGAGAGAGAGAAAGACTTCCGACCTCATTTTCGATATTCTGGGCCAGAGATTTCTCTCTCTCCATCTCGCCCCCGCCCCCATCGCTTTGGTCCCTTGCTCAAAACATACACACGCCTATTCAGGCGAAGTCATCATCATTGCGTCACATGACTTTTTGCTTCCTGTGTAAAGCTGAATAATCTGCAGGTTATGTACGTAAATCAAATTGGACTGAAATCACAATTTACCGCCTATTAGGGCAAATATCCTGTATCTATTATTAAACACCAGGGCCTTACAATAGTAATTGTGTGATGTGGACTTGAAATATTAATACATACTCTCAATTGTTAAGGCAGTAATAGTTTTCCTTGGCTCATTTAATGATTACATTAATGAATAATGAGCCTCATAATTAATTGATCATATCTATATGTCGACACACTTAAAACAACAACAGTCAGGTTTGAATTTAAGACTGTTAAGGAAGATAAAAGTAAAAAGTAAAGTAAGTTAGATATTCATTAGGAAAATTGTCTTGGTATTATTGGTTTATCACACTAAATAATTGATTAATTGATTAAAAAAGAATAGTAAAGCAAGAAAAAAACAGAATAAACTATTTTGGATTTACATTTTATTTTTATTTAATTTATTCTTGAATAATAAATAAAATAATAACTTGCATATTTATCAAACTACTGTATTTTCTTAACATATACGTATCTTACAGTGCATATTTAAAATACCAAAATATTCATCAAGTTTATGTAAATATTATTTAAAATAAATGTGCAGTACTACATTTTCTTTTCTTTTCTTTTCTTTTCTTTTCTTTTCTTTTCTTTTCTTTTCTTTTCTTTTCTTTTCTCCAAACTGTGCATAATGCAACAATGGCTGAAATAGTACTTTTTTTTAGGGGTTACAAAAATTAAAATGTCTAAGAACCACTGGTCCAAAAGATCTGCACGGGACTAGATTTTCTATTCTGGTGCCAACTTCCACCAGACTTGGCGGTCGCGTTCAAACAAGTCTTTGAAGCATCACTGCTCGCTTTGCTTCCGAGATCAGGTCACCAGATAACCTGTTTGAATGTCCACAACAGATGCTCGTGTCTCATTTACCCTGACAAGAAAATCCAGATTGAAGACCAAGTTTGACCTTTGATCCCACCTCGTCGCCGCGAGGCCTGCTCACTCAAAACCGTCGAAGGCTCGAGCAATCTAAAAAAGAAACTAGTGGACTGCGGACTTACTTAGATTGTCTTGTACTGACTCCTGCAATGCCGCGGGCTGTTTTCCAAAACCTTCCACTGTTGCCATGAAGCAAAGAGCCGGTCGAGACGGCTGCGTGTTTTGCGCTTTTGCTATCATGCCTGCGCATCTATCACAATCAAAGTCTCTTCAGTGTTTTGACATGAAGATGAATAATTGATTCATGCATACTCACTCCAGAGTCCCGCGGCGCTGCAGTTTGCGAAGCGCTGCTGACAGTGAGAACTTAACTGTTGCAGCAGCTTGTTGATATTTGTCATGTCATTATATGCAAATATTATTTAAAAGACAGATATTTGTATGGTTGACACCCATTTATCTACTATAGCTATGTAGCTATCTAGCTAGCTAGTTATCTTATAGCTATCTAGCTAGCTAGGGTAGCTATTGAGCTATATAGCTAGGTAGCTAGTTAGCGAGGTATTTTTTTACAACACGTCAAAACGAACATATTACATAAGTTTTAAAGGAGAATTTGACTGCAAAGGGAAATTACAGTATATGAAGAGAAAGGTTGTGTCAAAACTGTCAGGGCGCTTGTGTTATATGTAACTTGGCAGGTTGGCAGACTTCAGAAGGAACAGACAACAAACGGTAAAGCTAAGGTCATAGAGAAGGTCAGTCTGTGTGCGTGCGTGCCTTGCGGCAACACACCAACGCAGGAAACCTATGTGCCATTCACCCAAAAATGATTTATTAAAAATATATTTTTGTCCATCTATGTATTTGTGACAAGCAAAATAATCAATTGGTCTTCCGAGTTCCACAATAAGTACATTTTTGTGAGTAATATGAGACAAGATCATAATTATTTTGTTGAATTTAACATTTTTTTGGGTGATTTTCTTTGCTCCTACATGCTTTAAGATTTTTGCCATGTAAAATAAGTGCTTTGACGCAATAAAAAACTGGCACACTATAATGTCCCTGAAAATTAGTATGCTACACAAGTACCATGTATGTCTACTGCCTTTTTTAATTATTTTTATTATATTGAAATTTTAATGTGCCTGCCAAAAGTATTGGGACACCCCAAAAAACACATCTATTGATTTGAATAGATTGGAAGAACAAATGTGCATTTCAAGCACAGCAAAGAAGTCTGACCTTTTTTCAAACAGATGGAAGCCACCACACACTTATAAGTAAACAAGACGGCTTGTTGATACACCCGCAGTGATGAATATAGCCCTCAATAAATGATGTTCTTTGCGTCATATTTATGAGAACGTGCACCCAGGCTCTTATTCAACAAGGTTGGAAGACTAATGTTATACGTCTCGGCCAAAGTACATTTCCAAGCGACACTGTAAGTGCCACCTTTCAGAATGTTTAAATGTACATGTTCTGCGACACAACATGAATCATTGCTCAGCACTGTAATGCTGTGACAGTGCTAAAAGGCAGTCCAAACGTTTGTTTGCACGTGGACTCTATCATTCCTATCATTCCATTCCAGGTAGCCTTCAACACCTGAATTTTTCTTACAAGGTTTTTCGATCAAAAAAACAAGAAAGAATTCAGTCAGGGTGACAGTTGAAGTGATTCAATACTGGCTATTCATTCGAAAATGCATAAAAATAATAATAATAATAAATAAATAGATCAATAAATAAATAAAAATTACATCAATTCAAACTATATACTTGATGAATTGAATTAGCAGTAGTTTTTAAATCCATCTAAAGATTTAACTTTTCAACAGCTCTATCTATCTTCAAAGCAAAATGGGGCCTGCGTTGGGGAGTGTTGAATCATCTGCATCAACCGCTCATCCATAACAAGCACTTACATTTCCTCGCCTCTTGTTTACTAGTGCCGAAGAAGCCGGAGCCCCGCTGTCTCTGCCTTAACGAGGCAAATGTAAACTGACCCGTGCTCGCCACTTCATATCCTGACTAGTAAGAGCCTGTTTCCTGTACGGCAACATTAACCGGAGGGACCACTAAAAGTTTCCTTCCCTCACTAAAGTAACACACTCCAGTCCAGGAATGGATTTTAATTGCACATGGCGATGATGTAAATCACCTTTGTGTTCACTCGGGCACAAAGCAAGTCTGGTTTTTATGGAAGGTGAATGGAGAAAAAGCCACAATTCAGATTTTCTTAATTAAATTTCTATTTGAATACCATGTTTGCATTATATAAAGATTGATCAGATATGCTGTGATTAACCATTTGAGTCAATCAGTTCATGTCTTTGGTGTTTTTCTTTTGCATCTTACTGCATTTAAAATGGTTGAAAAGGTCTCTACTAAATTCATGTAATCTCGATTGTGAAAAGAATCAATTGAAGCCACACAACAGTCAGAATTCAAGTACGACACGCACAAAAAAAATGCTCCATAGAAAAGAAAACATTTCACTTTCAGCTATTCAAGCGTCACTCCTGTGCCTGTGTTGACTTTCAAGGTCAATCCCTTGCAAAGTTTTGCAGAATTTTTTTTTTTTTTTTTTGCTCTTTTGATGGAAATGAAAAGCTGGTTATGGTGTTCTGCCTACGCTAAAAACGTGTCCTTCAAGTGGCGTTCAGGGCCTCGCTGAGGTGCAAAGCTTTGACGAACAAAGAAGGTAAATGTAGAAATGTGCGGGAAAGCTTTAGTGTGGCTCTGTGTGCCGAGGAGCAGTTAACTTGAACGAGCAGAACAGGGGAAATTAAAAAAATAAAAAGACTTGGACCTCTGGTCACTCATAGTGGATCGGGATCAATCTTTTCTCTCAGGGTTACATTCACAAAGGGCTCAGGCAATGTGCCTGGCTTGGGTGTGTGTAGGAAGGCTGATTTAGGAAGGAACGTGATAATTCTTTTTACTGTGTAAACTGGAGCGTGTCATTTCATTAACAACCTTATTTCATTTTTATTGCTCTGGGCAGTGCTGGCTTCATTCCATTTGGCTTTTGACAAAAAGTGCCTCGATGCATGTCATTATTGAATGAGGACGGCCGCAAATGAAATGGAATATACGCGGACCGGCCGCGACATTATGACCATTTGCGTATTTGACTCGATCGTGTAACTAAGGCAAGCAAAATATTACATTGAACTGTTGCACGCTACTGCAAACTATGCCTGGAAAAAAAAGTTCATATTCTCAAAGTTATCAAACTGTAGTTTGGCCAAGAGAATGCAAAAGCAAGTCACACAGTAGCAGAGATATAAATTCAAATCGGCACTTTTCATTGATGCCATTCCTAAACCTGAGGTGACAGCGCAAGCCTGTCGTTGGTGTGTTACTAGGGCAACTGGAGCTCAAATCTCAGAAAAGCCAATCGAAAGGGTCATGCCGTAGATAAGCAACACCACGGGAAGAAAAAAAAAAAAAACATCTCTATGCAGCGATCCACATGTACCCGCATTGTCGCTACTGTGGCAAGAGAAATCATATGCAGGTAGCCTCATTAAATAAAAAATGAGATGGTGATAACCGCTGGCAACTTATAGTAAATAAATCTTTGGACCACTTTCCCTGCACTCAATTGCTTGTGTCATCAGTTTTTTTTCGAGGTTGGGAACAACAATGGCATGGTGTGAGTAATTGATCATAGAAGAAATTGTACTGTACCACTTTTCAGGAGAGAATGATTTCGGATAATGACATCGACGCCTCACTGAGAACTGAACTGGACCCGTAGTGCAGCAGATACTAATGGATTCACATGGAGGCTCGGTCCTTGGAGACTAGGATCCATAAAGAGAGAGCGAGAGAGAATACTCATACATTAATCTCCTATGCAGGCTTCTGTCATGAAAACACTTTTAATCACATCCCAAGTGGCTTCTCTGGTGGCTTCTTACTTAACATTTTTCATAAAGGTGACCGATCACAACATTCTTATGACATTTCGCTTGGTTCACCAACTCAAATGAGATACAATATAAGACCTCCATAAAACATTTTGCATTGTTTATTTTACAAACATAAAGGGGTGGTGATAGCTTATATTTGAAGGGCTATGGAAATGCTATAAATTGGAATTCTCACTGAGTTATTGGAACAAATCAGAGATAATGTGAATATTTTGTTTTCATTGACACTTATCATTTGGAAGCAGTTTGCACGAGAGTAGAAATCAACCACATAACACTGACAGCCATATCTAATATCTACCACATTATGCATTGAATATAATTTTGTTTTAAAACTAAATCAAATATATACATTAGTTGGTATGGCATAGTAATATGCTACTAGTGAAGAAAAACTATGCACCTGTCTGTAGATGACAACTGTCTGCGATTCCACGCTGGAAAATACGTATACAGTGAGACATTGCCCTCTATCGGCAGTTTCTGAAATTGCTTGTAAAAAAATTCAAAACATGCAGGGGAAAACGTGCTTCTGTATAGCCAATCAAAAGCTTTGTGCTTCCCTATTGGACAGTAACATAGGCTGTCAATCAAACGCCTGGGGGCGCTCTCTCTCCGGTCAACTCATTGATGTTTAGGGGGTTGATGAGTGAACATAGCTCCGTAAAAAGCTAGCGTTAACAATATATTATTTAACTAAAAATATATCAATGCTATAATATAGAAAATATTTTTAAAAATATCGAAAAACACCAGAGGATGTCACTCAACTTGTCATACCCAGGTGACACCCATGGGTGGCGGAGCTGCTTCCGTGCCAGCGACCCACGAGGACGCGGACGAGACGGACTGACATGTGATTGGTCGACGACGTGCGCGCTCCCGTCGTCTCCTCCCGGTTTTCCTGGCATGACCTTTTCCCTTGGCAACCACTTCCTTCCTCCGAGCATCCAACGGCCATCTTTAATCGCAACTCGCCCATCGAAAAGTTATTTTCTCGCATGTAAACACGGTCGAAGCGGATCGTTTGTCAGCACCGAGGACGAGGAGTGCGGGTTACTTCTCCCCGGACACCAGCCCCTCCCCTGAAGCAAAAAGAAGGACGGAAGCGGGGCTGTCGCGTTCACAATAACGTACGTGTGTTTTCCCCCACGCGGCGTGAATGAGCCGAACCGGTCCCACGTACACTTCTAGGCTAGCCCGTCGTCCTGTCCTGTAAACTAAAATGTGTGGACGAGTAGCGTGTTTGTTTGGTAGTGTGTTGTCTTCCGGGTAGAATCCAGCAGGTGGAGCTATGTAAACATACGTCATGGGTTCTTGTGTGAATGATACACCATGCGCGCGCACGCAATAACAATTTCGGTCAAATTTACTTTTGGAATTATGACAAAAATCTGTGCACTGTGCTCGTTTTTATGAGTAGCTGACTATGTGTGACTCATTTTGCATTTATTCAAATTTGAATAGCAGGTAAACAGTAATGACGATTAAAAAGTTCCACATCACAACACATGAGGTTGCAAAGCAAAAAATGAAGTTTGAACTCACGTTTTGTAATCATTGTATGTCTTGTTGCAGGAAGGATGAGGAAGAAGCAGACGGCCAAGCAGAGGAAGACGGAGGATTCTTCTGAGGTGCAGCAATTTGTGGTTGAGAGGATTACTCGCCGTAGGATCGTCAATGGAAGAGTGGAGTACTTCCTAAAGTGGAAAGGCTTCACGGAGTAAGTATCGTTTTTCCTCAGTGAACAAATTATATTATTCGCACAACTCACTTTTGATGGCTTTTTCACAAAATCTAACAATTTGTCTGTGTAGCCACTAAAATCCCATCACTGTCAAATTCACTGATGTGCTTTTGCTTAAATATTAATTAACCTTGTTGCAGTGTTGCAAATATAGCTACACGTGCTTCCCTTGTACCATGTCACTTCCTCATCCTCTATAGAAAAAAAAGCACGGCCCGGCTTTCCGTTCCAGCAATAAGTGGTACAGAAAATGCATTAATTTCCAATCCACGTGATTTAATTAGAATTTCTATGGTAAGGTCACTCATCCCTCTTTTTATTCATTCTGGTTCCAGTGCAGAAAACACGTGGGAGCCTGAAGACAACCTAGACTGTCCTGAGCTGATTGAGGAGTATCTGAGGAATAGTTTCTCGCACCAGAATGAGGAAGAAGAGCAGGAGTTTGTTCCAAAAGAAGAAATGATGGATGAGACAGAAATTGTGAGTCCATTGTCTAGAAGTGGTCATGTTTCCAACTCCTTACAAAAAAGAAAACACCGAAATGTGATTAAGGTAGACCAGTGACAGTTTGTTGGAATTTTCCTGGAATTGTGTTTGTATGATTATTTCTAAGAATGTTTTTTTCATTTAACAACTTTTTTGTTATTGCAAAGTAGTCAGCAGACTTGAGTTAGAGGCATACACACTATATTGTCTTTGTAAAAAAGAAAGTTAGCCGCTTTGTTCTTGTTTTTAGAATATTTTTTTTTTATGAGAACTTAAAACCGCATTCAACTCATTTCACCTTTTGTAGTCCCCACCACAGATGCACACTCAGCCCTGCGGTGATGATCCAGACACGCTCGCAGATCTGAGCGCTTACCCCGAGCTTGAATGCATCATTGGCTCCACGGACAGACGAGGAGAGCTCGTGTTTTTAGTCAAATGGTAAATTCACTTCCTTTTTTTAATTGCCGTTTTCACAATGAGTAATTGGAGATTCTGTGTTGGTTGAATGACTGGAAGGGTGCAACCGCGAAACTGAATTCAGGGAAGTGATGCATTAAGTTGGGCCTTAATTTGCCCCTCCCTTTGCTAATATGAAAAAAAGTACACAACTATTAAATTATCCATAATAAAATGAGCTCTTCTGGGATTTGCAGTAATTCATTTGATATAAAATTTAGAATTTTTTTTTTTTTTACTCGCGGCCACAGGAAGAACTCTGGCGACGTGGCCCTGCTGCCAGCCCACGAGGCGAGCGCCAGGTGCCCTCAGGCGGTCATCGACTTCTACGAGCAGAAGCTGACGTGGCACTGCGGAGACGACGAACAGTGACGTGCGCCGTCGCGGGTCGAGGTGAACCTACGCTGTGATGTTGTGAAGTTTCCTTTTACCTCTCTTGAGCGGCGTCGCTCAGCTGACCTCAAGCATATAACGGACGCTAAGCGCTGCCGTTTTTGCAGATAATTAGCCTTTAGCCTCTTTTCGTGTTATCATGTAGCACACCCTATCACTGTGGACTGTCGGTATTATTTTTGAAGGTAGTCGATTAATGCTTCTGCTAATTTTTTTTTTTTCCTCCAGTGTGTGTTGTAGCACATTTTCGCATTAGGCAGTGAACTGACGTCTCACAATTAAACTTAGTCAGTGGAGCAAGAAGAAATTGTCTTATTACTGAAATGGTCGCTGCAATGTAAACTTAACACCTGTGATATGAAGCGCAAATCATCTTGTTTGAATATTTAAAGCAAAAGTAGTTTAGGAACAATGACAAATGTGCTGTACTGGATTAAAAATAAGTTTATGCCACTGTAATATACTCAAGTTACCACTGTACTATTTGACTAGCAGATGCTCAAAAGAAAAATGGGAAGGAGGCTTGTCTGTGAGTTCCGTTTTTCAACTTAATAAAACACTGGCATTGAAATGGAATAAATCATTTTGACCATAGATAAGCAAAGGAATTGAATTATATTTGAATCTTTGTCAATGAATAGAATGTAGTTAAGTACCAAGTATTGGTATTAAAATGTCATCGGTCATGCGTGAGCGCTTTTTTTTTTTTGGCTTCAAAAATGTTGAATGGAACAACAGCAAATTATTTTCACATTTGTGTCCCTGTTGCCACACTTTTTGGGTCATGTTTTTATTTATTTTAATGGAAGTGTGTTGTGTTTATGTGAAAGCTAGTTCCATTACTGTGTGGCTGTTTTTCAAAGTTCCTAAAGCTTTTAAATAAATGGAGTAGAGGCTTTACTGATTAAAACCACTGGGGGGGGCAAGGGTTAAGTGCAAAGTACTTCCTAAATGTACTTTGTTACTTATTTTTTTTCTTTTCTGGTTGTATCCTGCTACTAAGTGTATTTTGTGGCTGATGTTTTATTCAAAATTGTTGCCCAGCTTATCTCAAATTAGCTGCTTTGTACCAAATATTTTATTCCCTTTTTTTTTCTTAAGAGATTTTGTTCACTTAAACCGGTGCTGTTCACCACAGAGCAAAAAAAGCAAAACAAAAAAAAAGTCGCCTTACTGCCCTTAAAGAGTTGTACACAGATTTTTTTGCATACAATCTCCCAAAAAGTTCAACGTAGCACTTTAGATGTCATCGGTCATTTCCTCTTCACGTGCGAGGGACATATCCTGTTCTAGCACACTCGACCTAACCTTACACCTCCTAACAAAACACACCGACTCAACTACTGAGCGGCTCTTACCGCACGTGTGTGTAGAGATTGTAGATGTGTGACGCGGCAACAAATAAAAGATTCCTTGTGTGACCTTTACTCGGGGCCATTTGTATTCTTTTCCTCGCGCTTGCAACCGCAAAAATCTTGACAGTTTTTCAGTAGCAAATTTACACAGTAATATTTTAGCACCATGTGGTGCTGGGGGCAAAGTTTTTTCAGGGTTTGTCTTGGGACTTTTGGGGGGGGTTCCTGAAAAGTGATGATTTTAGAGGGATCAGGATTTGGCTCAATGTCAGCGTCAAGACAATGCAAATGCTTGTGTTGGAGGCTTGTTTTGCTACAGCGGCACTAGAGGGCCAAATGGGAGGAGCCAATGAAAGTCTTGTGACTAACTATCCAGTATTTTGAAACCTTTGGCCTTTTTTTTTTTCCCAAACAGTAAAGCTGAGAATAAAACCCTCCAGCTCACAGCTATTCACAATCACATTCTTCTGAAACACAAACACGTTGCGACATGTCGACCTGCCGGAGAAGGAACTGACCTTCCCGATGAACTCAGGTAGGCCTAATAATTAAATCTCTTTCATTTTTACTTATCTGTTTTACTTGGCATTATAGTTGTCTTTTTGAAGCTGAGCAATCACAAACATTTGTATGGTTTTTCCCAACGTGTCATGCAATTTCCTCTATTTGCTATTTATTTAAAACAGCTTCCCTTTTCCCTCACGGCCAGTACTCCTGTTTCAGTCCTCCATGCAGCAGGTGATAAGCGTGTGGGTTCGAGACCCACGTATCCAAAAGAATGACTTTTGGCATGCATACATGGACTATGAAATTTGCTTACATGTAAGTAAAGCAGCTTTTTTTTTCTTTTTAAATCAACCACAAAATATTTCCTGTCAATGATCGACTTCTTTACGCCTTTTAGACAGACAGCGTGTTCTTCACCAAGAAGATGTCGTGCGTGCGAAGGAGGTTTAGTGAATTCGTGTGGCTCCGACAAAGGCTGCAAGCAAACTCCATGCTGATGTGAGCGGAAATGATTCAACACTGTCACATGGCTTCCGACGTTGTCTGAACTCAGTTAAAGGGTCTTTTTTTTTTCAATTGTCCTTGTCAGGGCACAACTACCGCAGCTGCCCCCAAAGAACCCTTTCTTCAGCCTGAATAACGCCCAGCAGATCTCTGAACGCATGGCTGGCCTTCAGAGATTCTTAGAACAGTAAGCATTATCATATAAATAAATGTCTTTTTTTTTAATGCTCTTTTTTCAATTGTATTAGGATATTGCGAGTAAAATGAGGCCGAGTTATCTCAAGTTTGTTTTCAGTCAAATAGAACAGGTTGAAACTGGAAACTCACTCAAAACTGCAATTTAAATAAATGACTCGGTCGTTTCGTTTTTTTCATCACGCTCTTATTAAACGGTCAATGGCCAGTACTAAAATGTTATTATCCCATCATTTAGGATCCTCCTGAGTCCTCAGCTGCTGTCCGACAGCTGCCTGCACCTTTTTCTGCAGTCGCAGCTCAGCGTGGCCAAAATGGAGGCCTGCGC
This sequence comes from Syngnathus scovelli, assembly GCF_024217435.2. NCBI lineage: Eukaryota > Metazoa > Chordata > Actinopteri > Syngnathiformes > Syngnathidae > Syngnathus > Syngnathus scovelli. The sequence goes on from NC_090855.1 coordinate 4,031,223, forward strand.
CGAAGGAAGGACCCGATACTCGGTAGCCCAGGCGGTGCAGTGCTGCAGCATCAGGAGGTTTCTATCCCAAGAGGACTTGCAGAAGGACTCAAACGTGTCCGGTGACTCTGATTCAGACAGGTATGACATTTTGTACCCTCCTGAAGTTTCAAATCAATTTTGGTAGATCTTTTTTTTTTTTTTTTTTAATATTTGTGGATCGGTTTTTACTCTTTTTGCAGTGTTCAGAGATAGCCTAGCCCTATTGTCAATAGCGAAACTGTTCTACTTAAACTCCTCCTCTCACTAACATAATTCCTTGGCCACAATATTTTTATATTTGGCCTGAACTAAAAAACATGGTTGATTTTTTTGTGTGCATAATGACAGTTATTTTAGGGCTGTTATTGCACTACTTTCCGTTTCCCCCACGCTGCCCTGATGTTGGAATTAACAAGTTTATCTATCTGGCAAAATGATATCCCTAACCCTGACATCTGCTGGCCAGACGCGGAACTGCAACACTTTATACAGACGCAGATGCATGGTGCTACCCCTTGTCTGCACTTCTGATTAAATTGAGTCTTGCTCGGCACAACCCTTTACATTAAAAGCTGTATATTTTTAAATATTTTTTATATTCTGTTTATATATTTTTTTAACTTCTGCTAACCAATCAAAAAATACTGTAGCACCAACCCAAAACAATACATCTCACCATGTCTATCATCAACGAAACAAAATTAAATGTCGTCTCCCTTTGTGTTTCAAGCTCCGAGTGCAGAAATTCAGAGTGCCAGTTTAAAGAAGATTCGGAGTTAAAGCAGACCGCATCTGATCACGTAGGATCCGATCAAGAGCACAGCATCTGCTCGTCTCCAGATTCTACATGACATCATCGCTCAGGGAAATACTGAGAGTCAAAGAACAACGTTAACTGTTACTTTGTGAACTTTTCCCCTACTCTTCCCTCTCGTTTTGCTGATGCTGATCTAAGTAAAAGGTACTCAGTCCTCATTTGAACTGTTTACATGTATGCTTGCCCCAAAAAAGGTACCAGAAGGTGGCAGTGTTGTAACATCCATCTCTTTTAAGCACATCTCCTGAATGTGCAGCATGTTGTCTATATTTACTTCATAAACAAATGTATCACATATCAGTTATTCGGTAGCCTGACTTCCAGATATGTAAAGACGCATCTCACAGTGACTGCTTTTATTAATAAGGTGTGACCCGAGCAGAGTTAAGACTTGTCAGGTGGGACCGTGGGAGGGACTGGCGGGAAGGCGGGTGGGCACTGCTCCCTGCAGAGTAGTGACATGAGTTACACTGTCTTGATTGCATTTGCATAAGTCTCCCCCCCCCCCCAATCACTCCACTTGCATTATATGCTTCTACATGTAGAGTTACTGTATGCAGTGTGTGCTCATGCAGAGGTAATTAACACTAAACAGGATGAGGCGAGTGTGACATACAGTATCTGCACAGCTAATTAGATAAGATCGGCTCTCATTACAGATTCCGAGCAGGAGCAGGCACGAAAAAAACGTAAGTAATTGAAAGGACGGGGGTAGGGGATGGGTGGGGGTCATCACCTTAGAACACGGCTGATGGGTGAGGAGCCCTCAAATTGAAATTGGCCCAATGATGTGTAGACGGACAGTCTGCTCATGCACGTCCGCTTATGATAATGTTTTCAACAGCATATATTTAAAATCATGTTTTTGTATTTTGATGTGACCCCATGCTTTAAAATGAATTATCCTGTAGATGTCATAAGGATTATTCATATCAAATATGATGTTGTAATTTAATATGTACATAGGTTTGATATATTCATCAAATCAAATAATCCTTTGAGTCACTGTAGCTGTTTCCAGGTGACAAATGAAAGTATAATTCAGTTGTATTTTTTTCTCTTGGAGCTGGTAGTACTTGAAAAATTATTTTATAACATAATTTTGCATGAACAAGTTCACAGGTTGCCAAATTGTTCAATAAAAGCCATGTTTGTCCCCTAATGATTTTATTGCATTTAGCATTTTTATCTAAACAAATGATTTGTTTTGTTTGAAATATTAACTACAGCATATTTGTGAGATAACGTACAAGCTTTGTTGTCAACATTCCATCCAACCATCTATTTTCTATACCGTCTATTCAGCCCAATGTCACATGTGAGTTGCACCCTGGACTGGTCACAAAGTCAACAATTCCGTCTTACATTCACACCATCAGCGCGTGTTAACTGAAGCCACTCGCCTGCAACGGTCCTATTGGACCTATTCAACATTCATATTGTCCAAACATAATAAAATATTTGTAACAATAAGTGCCTTAGTGGGCACTCAAGGACACAGTAAAACATCAAAACAAATACAAATCAAACATCAATTTTTTGGGGAATGTGCTCCACAGATGATTTTTGAATCTGAACTAGAAAGTATTACATACTGTATTTTTTTTATTTTTCTCTAGAGTACCCTACTAATTTCACAGATTTATTTTTCTGCCAGCCTGCGTAAAACATTAGAAAGAAGAGACTATGACCTGAGGGTGTAAAAAAAAAAAAAAAAAAAAAGCAATCACAGAAAATTGCTGCCTTGTGATTGACTGGCAACCAGTCCAAAGTGTAGTCGGCCTATCGCCTGAAGTCAGCCGGGATAGGCTGCGGCTCGCCGTGACCCTGAGCTGAAAAAGCGCTATAGAAAATAGACGGCTGGATGGATGGATGTGTTATTGCAATGTTTCTGATAGGAACCCCATGACTATAGATTCTTAAAAGATGGGGCAGCTAATGCAAGAGGGGGCTCCATTCCTTTTCATCATATAGCACTTTGTTGCCAGCAATTAAAGATATAATGTTAGGTCAGGTTAAGTAAATCACACAAAGATTACTCCACAGTCCCGGCAATGGCCAATAAATCTGCGCGGCATTAAGAGCTTGTTTCTTTACTTAAAGTCTGAGCGATTAAAACGTTGCCGGTGTCAGTCTGACCTGTCCAGCGGCATCGACCACTTCCTTTAATGGCGTATGACTGCGGCCCCTCGGCTGTTAACCTTGAGCCGAGGTGGCCTAGCCCGCTGCCATGACAACACAGACACCTTTAAACCCAACACATCGATCTGCTAACAGCTCCTTGCTTCATGTTGCGTGACCTCCAAGAGGTCAAAGGGAATTAAAAAAAAAAAAATGGGGGGCGGGGGGTGTAATGTTACTGCAGCTGGCTAAGACCACAGTACAACTATTCAAACAGGATATAAAAATCACATTTTTATCACTAGAGCAAATACGTGAGGAGAGCAAACTGTAATTAACATGCTCATGGTTTGACAACAACGGCGGATGGAACCTTTGGGGGGGGACGTCCATCTGCCTCCGAGAGACCCGTATCGTCTCTCAGGCTGGCGACTCAAATCTCAAGTTTGCGATTTCACGCCCGTCTCACCCTTATCACCGTCACCGGCCCGGCCAAAAATCCATTTTATGCGCGGGAAGTGTGTTCAAACTCCGACGTAACATTCTCCGGTGTGCTCCCCAAGTATTGAGGGAGATTCGCTCCAGTGGAGGCAAATTACAGATAAATCAGTGGCTGCTCATGCATTTTAAGTGCCACATTATACACAATCCATTAGTAGCCATAGAAGTTAAGCATGACTTGCGATATTAAATCTCCGTGACCGAGACTATGTGGAAACAGTCGATATGTGCCAATAGATAGGAGATGAGAGCAAAGGAATGACGCAGGGATGAGACGCTTGCAGTCCAAATGATAATGGGCCGGGCAGGCGAGACTGATGTGTCGCTTTTGTTATACAGCCGCGCAATCTCATTCAAAGTGGGAGCAAGCTAAATGGTGTGGAAGTCTAGGATTAATTAAATTGTTAATTATACTCCACTCGCTTCGCAATATTTTTTCACGCTATCTCGCTTTTCATGCCAAAACTGACCTTTGACTTGCAGCCGGCCGCAAAAATCGGCATGACGGGGCAGCCGAGATGAGTTAACGGTCCTTGCGAGTCAGCTACTGCTGGCGGCTTTGTGTGTGACTGCAAAAGAATTCAAGAAATTAAAACTGAGTACTAAAAGTTCAGCAAAACACAGTGGTGCCTCGAGATACGAGTGACCCAACTTTCTAGTTTTTCCGCGTATGCATTTAAGCTAGCAATTAACGTAGTTTGTCATATTCCGATCATTTAAAAACAAAAAGTAGTTTCAAGCTGTTTACCACACCAAGTTAAGCTTATTATTAAACGTAAGATAAAACATAAACTCCGCCAAGTGCTGTTTAAATGGCGCTGGTGCATGAATGTCGCAATTACACGGAATTACACGTTGCTTCCTTCAACACACTAGCCTGAGGGTAAACTGAGATCTTACAATAGCTTCACCGTTCGCCGAAGTCTGGTGCTAGATAAAATAAGACCCATCGTCTTCAGAAGGGGGCGGGGGGGATGATGGATGAGAAGAACCTTGCATTGAGACGGCACCTCTGCACTCACAGTTGCTATTTATTTATACTTTCCGAAATGTTCATTGTGAAATATGGAGTAGCACGTGAATGCTGACAGATGCTGCCACTGAACGTGGACAGCAAAGAAAGAATTTAGGATGACAGTGCTTATTTATGCATCACTGCGGAGCATCTGGCAGTACGCTTGGACAGCCTACTTGGTAAGATACTAATAAAAAAATAATCTGAAAAACATGTTATATAGTAAAAAAATTATTCGAGTTTCTGATTATACTGTACTTTTTTTTCCCCACAAAAATCTTGATTTATTGCAGCTTTCTGGTGTGTGGCTTTGCCACCAGGTGGCAGTATAATACAGTCATGAAGACCAACGAAGAAGAGTTCTTAGTCGTTCTTTGCAGAGGATAAAGAAAATATGCCTCCAAGTATTCTTTTACATTAATTGAATATCTTAAAGCTAGCAAAATCTTCCAAGCACGTTACATTAAATTGACTTCAACACACAACATACTGTGTCCAAAATAGTGATCAGCTCCAGCACACCCAAATCCAATCTTCAACCCAATCTTCTGGGTAAAAATAATTCACCCAACCTCAGGTAAAAATAACCCAATCTGCTCAAAACCCACAACCACCAAGAGAGTGAGTAAGAAAAACAACCTAGTATTTTTCAGTATGATTAAGCCACACATTGTTCCCCAGAAAAAAAAAATGGGCAGAAGATTAAGAAGTGCACAAGAGCACGACACAAATGCCCATCTCACGGCATTCAAGTAATAAAAGGCTGCGGCGAGCCCAAACAGCACTTGAAACATGAGCATTGTAAAATAGCATCAGTGCCTGTGACGGCTTCTACTCATCCTTATTTGTGTCTTGACACTGGGGAACATCCCCTCCGCTGTGAATAACACCCCCCTCCCGACTAATGTCTTGTTAGAGATGAGGAACGAGTAGAGGTGGAGCTCTTTCGGTCCGAGCCACTTCAGTAAATGTTGAGACAGCGAGAGGACGAGAGCGGCTGCGGGAAGGCGATGGCGAGAAAGAATGGAGGTGTTAGAGGGCACCGTCTCCGGAGGCCTGGGCGCTTGGCTGCCAGCGTACGTAAATCAGCGGGCAGCTCACGGCTGCAATGAGGTAGAAAATAAAAAAAACATAAAAATGTCCGAGTGAAATAAGAGGCAGGGAGAAATCTTTTATGGCGAGCCTAAATTCTCCTTACTCTGCAGTAGATTCAGCGGCCAGCTCAGCTTGTCTTTTCCAAAAGCAATTCATCATGCCACTGTCTGCACGGCCACAAATTACTCCAATTACCCACCTGCTCTTCATCTACCACACGCATGACCTAATGAGAATCCTAAATTCACAGAATTATCAGTAATGGTGACTTAATAAGGCTGTGTCACATTCCTTGATATACTTGTACAGTATCGTGACAGGCAATGGCAAATAAGTGTGTTTTAGAAAAATGGATTCGCTGCTTGGATGACTTTACTCTGCGCTCAGCACTTGTGGAAAATGGGGTTTTAGTCGTGGCTTGGCTCAGACCTGACTTGGGCCAGTTTTTTTTTCCACTTCAAAATATTAGCACTGCGCAACGCCGCATTTACTCAACAGATCAATCAAACACGCAACAGCAACACACGTGTTAGCTGCGCACTAAATTAGCTCGGGCTAGCTTGGCAGCTTGAATAAATACCACGCCGACACTTAATGAGAGTAATGACGAGCTATTTGCTTTTTTAGTGGCTGGTAAAGCCCTGCTATTCGATCCTTCTTCCTTCCTGGGTATCGCGTCTATATAAAGAAGCTGACATTGAGAGTCGAGTTCACCTAGAATGCGAGGCCACTACAAGAGAGGGAAAAGATGGCAGCGCTTAGCGTACTAGAGACTGGCAGCTGCAGAGTGGAGTTGAGCTGCAACAGTGCCCGGAGGCTTGTAATTACACTTAGAGCATCGGTCGCATCACACTGTAAACTATCCGGCCCGGGGTCGTTACTCAGCTCACTAACTAGTAGAGTAAATCAGAGCTCTGGCCTCATATTAGAGCCCCAGGCAGAGAGTAAACAGAGGCAGAGTATGGAGGCTGGGGCCTAGTAAATAACCAATGGGGAGATGGAGGAAGAGGGGGCGAAGCGTGGGAGATGTTTATAGCAAGTGGACAAACACCTGTCACACCCATCCGACTGATTTATCCTGAGTGACATGGCAGGGGATAGCTCTCGGAGGCGTGACAGCTCAGCAGGGGTAAAGCCACACTGTATGAAATATGGAATCGTGTCAAAGTACAGTGGAAGCTCAAGCTAAATTCATCTAAGATAATCAGTGGAAGACCAGAACAGAACAAAAATGAATGAATAAATTAAAAAAAAACTGCTTTATGGAGTCATAATAGTTATCAATATTTTTCATCCCCAAAAAAATCATGAAGGATATTAACAGTGTCCTTCAAAACAGGCTCAAAACAAGCTGAATTTGTGAGCTACATTTGAAGGAGGCTTCAACTTGTGCAGCCTTTGCGCAGCCTTATTATACAAGCTGCCTTTAAATGCACCCACAGGCCTCTTTAAACCATTTAAAAGCCTCCCCCATTGTTAAAAAGAAATCCGTAGTTACTAGAAGACAAATAAGAACAGCACACCCCGGAAACATGAAAGCAGGTGGGCGCAGTGCTCTAGGTAAGAAACGTTTGTCTTTTATTAAACGTAATCATAAATCATCGAGTTAAAGGCCCATTTGGGAGCAAGGTGGTTGGCGATCAATTTGCATGCCTTACAACTCTGGACACGGTCTGTCAGGACACGCCGGAGCTATTAGCATTCTTCCGTAGCGTGCTTCGACTTCTATTGAACTCTGCGGTGGATTTGGAAGTTTCGAAATAAAGTGGCGGTGCAGAGAGAGAGGAATTGTGATGCAAGAGATTTGCAAAAATAGTGTATTGTGGGGGGGTTTTCCGGAGAAGGGAAGGAAACTATTTAACTGAAATATTGAGGTTGCATCACATTCAAACTCAATTTAACCATTTATAGTGACTCCGATTATTTATTTTTTTTGCTTCTTAGCAAAGAATTTGTGCTAGCACTGTCAGCTATTTCAATTTGTGTCATTTTTCAGTTCAAACCAAAGTTCAACCTTGGGTTCATTGGACAATACAAAATCTCCTAAACACGTGGTACGGTCCGACAATTCCAAAATGTATATTAGGTGCAAACGCAACACTGTACATGTCTGAGGATAGCCACAACAATTACATGCTCTGGTTTTAAAGGTAAAAATATTTATTTTGAAACAACCTAGTCCTCACATTCAGTCATCATCCACCTGATACCTTGATGTGTCAAGTGCCGTGAGTGATGTTAACAGAACCTGACCTCAATTAAAACGGGGCTGCTCTTGAAAACGGTCTATGTGGACTTTTAGGGATGTGGACCAGCAGAGGGGCTTTAATGGAACACTGACAAAAGGCCAGTTGGGGAGGCGATACATTTGCTGTGAAATCCCAGACGATGGCACATAAATAAAGCTTTGGTGCTATTCCCGACAGAAAGTCTCCGTGAAGCCGCATGCTGATCTACTGTATGTCACAACGACCTGGTGAAAGTGTAGAATGTGAACAGCTGACAGCTTGATCAAGATGAAGTCCCAGTCAGTGACCGGTGTAAAGCACGCCTTGAGCCCTATGCAGAAGCCTCGAGGGTTATAAGAGGTCAAGATGCATGGGCATAACATTCCATGAAGCTGAAACGTCTCAAAGCTTACTGGTTTCCATGAACCCTATTCCACAAACATAGCTGACATATTGCAGACTAATAATAATTATTAGGGCTGCAACTAATGATTATTTGTGTAATGGATTAATCAGATTTTATTTCATTTTCTTTCAAAAACAGTTTTTTTGGGGGGCGTTTGGACAATTTTAAATGAAATAGGTATTTAAACGATTAATCGATTATCACAAATTACTATCAATTAATTTGTAATTAGTAGTTGTTGATTATCACTGCACCTCTAATAACAAATAATAATAATAATAATAATAATAATAAACTACTATTATTTTTTCTGAATAAACCTGCTTTAAGTACCTACAAAAACATGTATTATTATTAATTATTATTATTATTATTATTATCATCACCAATTCTCCAAGATCATGGAAAAATATCATTTTAGTTTTACGTTACCTATGTTGTCGTCATCTTTTACAGCGCATTTTGTAATCTCAAAAAAATAAATAAATCTTTCCACTGTAGATGTATGGTCCTATGGTTTCTAACCTACTGTATCTATCTAGTCTCTATTGGTGATATAGGCACATCTTTATGGTCCCAGGTATTAATTGGTGATGTTGTGGTATCATTAGTGTAATTTAGTGCGCTATAGATTCATGATGTGCTGGCATTTATCTAGGAAACATTTTATCTTGATGTTAAATTGCAATAAAAGAACCTGTATATTTCCAGAATATGGCAGACTACATCTAAACGGGGGATGGGGGTGCAGTTGACATCCATTAAGGAAATCCATTATTGTCACATAAAAATGAAAGGCAATATTTAGTCTTACTTGCTTCTGGCAACCATATTCGGACAGTAAAAGAAACACGCTGAGGGTAAATATCAAGCCAGGCAACAAGGAACGGCATGTTGAAATCCTGATTTACGTATCAAAACAAAAGTGTTGGCTGACGTGACCGCATGACGTATTGTTGCCGCACATATGTCATTTGATGATCTGTGCTGAGTGAAAATTCCCTTCTCGCCTAAAACAAAATATTTCCCCTCCACCTATAACACAACATATTCAATAATTAATTATGGTAATTGACGAGAGGTCCAATCAGGAGAGAAGCTTCACCGTACAGCAAAAGACTCAAGAGCGGGATTTATGTCGTTTTTGAATGTCACCCAAAGGACGCCGGGCTCGCTCATCACCGGGGAGGAACAAACCCCAGACGCTGGAGGAAAGATGAAGGGAAACGCTGACAATTCCCTTCCCAGTTTGTCACAACCTTGACAAAACCTTGAGCGGGCCCAAAAAAACCGTGCCTGGCTATTTGACTCAGGAAGGCAGTAAAATGATATGTACAGTGTGTGTCTAACCTCGGCAAGAACGCGCCAAGCAAACGCTGCCTCGCCCGCTGTCAAACGGCCCCTCGGAGGGCGATAAGCGTCTGTGCTATCAGAGTGCCTGTCTGCCTTATTAGTGCACCTCAGGCACACGGCCCAACCGGCCATCTGGCACGCTGTGATCGGCTGCCCGGCAAACTCTCTCGGGCGCCGTAAAACACACTGAGACCCCTTTGAAGTACGCAGCAAAAGTGCTGACTGAATCAATGAATCATTTTATTACAAATAGATACATATGTATTTATCGGAAAAGTGACTGAGAGCGTCTCGTATTGACAGTCGGTGTCCAGCTATGACACTAAAAAGGGCAAAGGTTACGGCTCGGTTAGATCTATAACCTTCATAGGGTCTCTGTTGCCACCTTGTGGTATAATTATAGGGTTAAAACGTTTTACCTAACTTGAATGGCCCTTGCGACTTAGTGGAATGAGAAGTTACGAACAGTAAAGATAAAGGTCAACAACTGAATTTGAACACATATAAAGTATGTTTTTGAATGGACGGGACAATTGGATGTACAAAAAAAAAAAGAATAAAACTACGGCTACAAATTACTTTTTTTTTCTTTTAGGGAAACGAAAGCTGCAGACAAGTACAAATGTAAGAGTATTAACAGTGTGAAATATTCAGATGTAAAAATGTCATTTGATAATGTGAAAACATGAAAATTATTATATTAATTATAATATTAAGACACTTTGGGGCCCTAAAAATAAATTTACGCCACTGCCTAAGCACCCGTGGAGAATACATTTGATGAAAGAAAATGTGGAATATTCAGGAAAACAATTCAGTCAAATAGTTGTGGATCTCAGGGGCTCTGGAAGTGCATGCCAGTCTATTTGAATGAACTAAGCAAAATGATTACCAGTATGATCCACTCACAGGCTTGTATTTATAAAGCATAGAGTTCCAGCAGGTAGTCTCTGGGCACAATTCCAATATTTCCATTTTTCTCTCCAACCCACCAACCATAGCTTTGGTATTCCTGAAGAAAGACACATGCAAAAATCATTCAGGATGAGAAGTCACCAACAAGAAACAGAGACACACGTGCACTCACTTTTTTTTTTTTTTTTTTTTTACACAGCTTTCGAATTTAAATTGCGTTTGTGGAATATGAATTAAGCAAAAAAGACCGACCCTTTTTATCCATCTCCGGGGATGGCTATTTTTTTTCGTAACCCTTGGCGACAACTGAAAATGACATCACAGTGCCGAAAAGGGGGCTCAGGTAACGACCATCATGCTTCACTTCTTTTCCGGGATTGGTCACGTATGTAACTGATAATCAGAATACCGCGTTTAGTGTGCTGCTTGCCTGCGCATGGAACAGATTGTGGAGAATTTTTTTACGACTTGATTTCCCCTTTAAGGACCTGAACAAATCACGCGTGACCTTCGAGGGTCCACTGTTTCTACATTACCTTGCATTGTCTTCTGCTCACCATCACATTTCCTCCTGACTGCCAGATTATACACACATCAGTCTCAATGTACGTAAAAGCCATCACGTATAAATCTGTCACGGCAAGGCAAAGTAAAAGTTCCTCCGAGTGGCTGTTAGCATAGCGAGCTGCGTGGACGATACTGTGGAGACAAGTCTCGACTTTTCTTTGACCAAGAGTCTGACCTCACATCAAAGTCTTGGCCGGAACATGAATCAACACTGGGAACGGCGCAGAAGGGCGGAACAAGGGACCTGCATAGTGTCTGAAAGCCAGACCGGACCACTTCTGTATTCACTTATTGAGTGTCCAAGAAACAAAACAAAGTCATATTAGTCGGTCTCCATTTTTTTCTGCTGAGCTTAACAGCAGCCATTGCTCCGAGAAAATGTGTGGCTCATTTGGGAATATTGGACTAGCATTTTTCTTAGTCCAAACATGTACCGTATTGATTGAAAATATTGGACTTTCTCTACAGAGAAGATTAAAAGCCTGTCACGCCATTGCCAGAAAGAAATGCGATGACTCTGGCGTCATCCCCCTGTTGCTCCTGGGGTCACCGTATTAACATGATATCTCAGGATTGCCGTTACAGAGAAGCATTCGCCTGCACTTTGCAACGACAAAGTTGGACTGTGGACCATCTCGAAAGCCCGTCACAACCACTATTTGCTTGTCACATGATAAAAGTGAGGCCTCTTGGTAATAAAGCAGAAATGACCTATGTGTGTGGGTGTGTAGTGTGTGTGTGCAGATAACAACTTCCTGTCACTAGCCTTTGAAAGTGGCAACACCTCATTGTGCGGTTCGGGCTGACAAATAAGTCGCACTTGAGTGGGTGCGGGACGCAACATGAAGAGAGACAAACGGCTAATGGCAGCCGTCGCTGGCTACACGCGGAAGCCGTGCTCTGCAAGTAACGCCGCCTTGTCGTTTTAATACCTACGGCTAAGGAAACAATCAGTGCATCTGTTTACAAGCGCATATTGGACAGTACGTGTTAAAGGGCGGGTTAATGTAGGTTACAGTAACATCACACAGCAGCAGCATTACTGCCGGGACAGTGTTTACATTTTATCAACCATTGCAGCCACTTAAAGGAAGTGAGACGTTACTTTTCTCCATTAGTTTTATGTGCTGTGACTTGAACCGAGGAGGAGGGGGGAAGGGGGCGGGTGTTTGGTGCGGCATATCTGGACAAAAGCGACCCCCCCCCCCCCCCCCCCCCCCGCCCTTCTCAGCCACAGTCGGGCACTATAATCAACACTCAGGTCCGACTGGGGGGTCCCGCAGCTGTAGCACTACAGCTATTTCTGAGCTGAGGAATGGGGGAGGGATGGAAATGGAGAATTGGGGAGGGGAGCGTGAGTGGAGCAAGGAGTCGGTTGTCCCTCCCGCTGCAGCCCAGACAGGTTTTATGGTCATTGGCCTCGCAGTGGGCCACAACCCCCAACACCAAGGTTCCAGCTAATGGCGCTGGCAGTCCGAGTGAAAGGGCAACTTGATTCTTGGCCCTTTTCCGCACACAAAGAGGGGAGTCATAAACAAGCATTTGGCCATTGAGCACTGGAACGTCTGTCTGCTTTGTTTCGTTTTGTTCCTCGCACCAGTGAAAGGGACATCATTCATTTTGGTGATCAACACAAATGATTGACACTGTCAGCGGGCAACAAAAGGAACACTTGAGAATTTCAACTCAAGAAAATGTTTTCCAATAGTAGAAACAAAAAATAATAATCGAATTTTTCATTTAACACTACATTAACTGCTGGAGATTATCAAGAATAATCAGGTATCAATATCATCCATGTGTATTTAATATAACTTCAGATTGCAGTGGGGAACAACTGCAATCAGACATTTCTATTCAGTTTAGTGACATGAGAAGGGCAACATATTAAAATCACATTTGATGCAGTGCACGTGCATCTTGTATACCTGTACGAGAACTAGGAGCAAAATATAATGATCTACTTTAATGCAGTATGTAGTTGTTTTTTTGGGGATGATTGCACGCAACGGCCACTAGATGGCAGACTAGACTACAAAAATGCCTTGGCAAGCTGTCAGCAAGACTCAAGTTAGCAACATGGGCCAAGAATCCATCCAGCTACCAAGGTCAGCATTTCACACATGGGGCTGAAATTACTTTCATTTTTTGCACTCTTGTTTGCAAGGATAATTGTGCTAGTAGCATAAAGGAACAAAATTGCTCTCGTTTTGTCCTAAAAGGTCCTCTCAGTCCTCCACAGCCTCTAGCTAGCTGACAAGCCTCGGAAATTGGACGTCCAGCACACGTCCTCGCCTGTTCTGAATAGCGTGTCAGACCGGGCTTTGGCTTCCTGAGAACACACATTCCTATTTGGCGAGGTGAGCGAGGCGTCTGATAGGTGTGTGGGCTGAAGGCAGCAGCGGAAGCGCGCTGAGGCGGCCCAGATGGAACGGTGCGGCGAGCCAACGGCACTAAAACAGTTTCCGTCGCGACACATCTAATCCCCATCAGAGCGCCTGAGGCGGACTGCGGCCCGTTCGGCCTCCAGCTCCAGGCAGCCGGCCAGGTGCTGCCAGTAAAGGATATCAAGAAGCAGTTCCTCCCAGGGCCTAGGAATAACTTCATTCAGGTGGTCCTGGCACCTCACTCAACATAGCTGTTGAGTTTGTGCATTAAGAAAAATATCTACATTCTAGGTTTTAGACAAGGCAGGTTTTCATTACCTTGCTCAATATATAAATGGTCTCTCCGCGCTTGAAGGAGAGTTCATCTGGGTGGTCCCCGACACAGTCCCATATGCCTTGGTAGTAGTTCTGGAAGTCACTGCTTGTTTCTGGGCACATCGAGTTGCAAAACAGGACGTAAACAACAAGAAATGAATCATCTCAAGTTCAATATTTGATATATGGAGCTAATAAAAACAGCTCTTGTTGTAACAGGAAGTTGGTTAAGAAGGTTGCGATCAAGTCCCAGGATTGCGTACTTGTAAAACTTCCCCTAAAATTGTCGCTTCTCTTTTTCTGTTGAACCAACGCAAGTGCGGCACTTAAAGATTAATGTCGAGGGTCACCCGATGCCGTTTTCTTCCATTCAATTTGGCATTTTATATCTAATACAGAGCAATGATTCAATTGGGAAATGAACGTGTATAAATAAAGTTGTCTCGTAATCCTCATAGTGCCGTTTTGTCAGCCCCTCGGTTGTCGATCAAACGGCACGGCAGGCACGGGCCAATTTTTTAATTGGGCTTTGGGCCTCGTGAGCGTGCCCCCACCAATTCTGCACCAAGTGACAAGGAAAAATGAGCGAAAAAGCATCCAAGCCATTCTCTTGATCTACGATGCCGCGTCTGCTAGATAGCCAAAAAGTTTATTTCTGTTGTAAAGTTTTATCATGAATCACAAATGATTTGTGTTGCTTCAGCAAATTTAAACAGCTGTGGAAAGACAATTTGGAATTATAGAAATTCACATTAGACAAAGAGTATCCAATGATTCTTATACAAAACTGCCATCGTTTAATTTTGGGAGTTTGTGAAAGTTGTTACCCTAACATCCCCGTCTAGCTAATATTTAATAATATTTATGAATTCAAACAATATACGTATACTGTTTTTACCTGGGAGCACTTCATAAATGTCTGTATCTGGTGCAAGTCCCACATCGTCGTACGTTTGCTGTTCCTCCTCATGCACCTCTTCGTCCTCTTCTTCTTCTTCTTGGATGATACCAGACTTATCTGCAGATAAATTTGCAAAATATAACTTCAAGAAATCCATAATTAGCAACCGCAGTCGTACGGCAAACCTTTCAAGACGAGGTCGATGCATTTCACCCATTCCTTTGCCTCCTTCACCGATGCCGCACAAAACTAATCAAAGGATGGGCAAAAATATGGCAGTCAGACAAATTATTCATCTGACACTTGACAGAAACAAACACTGAATTCATGAATCACAAAAATGCTCCGCAAGCAAGATGTTTTCATCTTAAAACCTACACATTTGAATACATTTATATGCAGCGGTGTCGAATCGATGAATACATTTCAGGAAGAAAAATGTAATACATTCATATTGGAAAAAAAAAAGGGACAGCAAATGTTCAGCACCTGATAGACTCGCTTGTCAGGGGCCGAGACTTCAAAACAAAAGTCCTTCTTGGAATCTTTCCGTAAGCTGGTGTTCATTTTGACATTGTAGCCATCGACGTTGAACTCGCCTTTCTGCTGCTTGTCTGTCACACGGCAACAGTGTCACGGTCAACGTTCCTTTTGTGTCACTCGAATTGGGGTTGAATATAGAAGTGATACCTTTCTCGTTGCCGTAATAGTAGAAGGTGCGATAGCTAAGAGCGCACCATCTCTTCTGCCACTCCTGGCCGAAAAAACTGTGATCTGTCAAGAAGACCAAACGACTTAAAATAACCACATACAACCAATCAAAACCTTCTGTTGACTTATTCATGTTTTTGGAATGTAACTTGGATGGAGCAGTGTGTTCTGTTAGCTGACCACACACCCTTCCTGCGTTTCTCCAGGTATCCCGACATGAGAATCGACTGCAGGTCTTGGGCCGCCACTGGTGGAGACTGCTGCGACCCTGAAAGAGAGTTTTGGGTATTCAAAACTTTTTGATGAGTAGAACGCCAACAGATGGGTTCTAACATCCCCAGAATGAGATGATGGTTGTCAAAAAGTTCCAGCACATCCACTGGGGGACTTTTTGCTTCCTCGCTGCACTGTGCAACTTCAATGCAAATGTTCAACTGCTGTGTCAAAGTTGCTTTGTGTGAACGAGACGCCATAAAATTGGCAGCTGGTTACGGGCCATAAACCCCCCCCCCTCTTCTTCTCCTCTGAATCGCCACTTCACTTGGACTTCCTTGACACTTTATTTTGATACGTGAACAGACACACATCGTTGGCCATAACATTAGGTACACCTATATGAGGATGGTATCTAAAGCATGCAAGCATATTTTGGATTATTATTCAGAATCAACTTTTTCTGAGATCATTTGAATACCTGATGGGATAATCAGTTAAATAATAGATCCTAAAAGTATTCCATAGTCTTTGCATTAATAGGAACTGTTTAGTGTATGTGAAAGGTTAAAATGAGGGTCATGAAGCTACAGTAAAAAAGTAAATGGACGCTATTTCCCAGGATAAACGAGGGAAAAAAAATACAAAATGGGAAATGTGCAATTTCAAATATTACCCAAGCACATCACTTTAAATAAATAAAAAATATATATATATATATATATATATATATATATATATATATATATATATATATATATATATATATATATAATTAACATTCCAGGCTGCTAGTCTCATGCTGTTTCTACCATTGACATATATAGTACAATTAAAAGTAGAGTTTCCTACAAATACTAGAGTAAAGGTTATGCTTTGAAGGGCACAGAGGGTTAAATCTATGTTGATGTTTTTCTCAGACTTGGTACTTCAGTGCGTCTACGAGCAATAAAACACTCTTGTGCAGTAAAACAGGTGGCGGTAAAAGCAGTTACGCTCTCAAATGTCTTCCCAAAGTGGGTTGCCAAGTTACAGTTGGAATGTCTCTTTCACTCTGACTCTCCAAGTCACTTTGTTTAAGAGAAAGTCTAGCGAATAGCTCGTTCAGAGCGCTTTTACCCTCATAGGGGTCCTCCTCTCTGTCGGTGCGCTCGGACTGCAGCGAGCCTGCATCGTTGTTGCTGCTGTCCGCCTCCTCCTCATCTTCACCTGAGTCCTCGCCACCTGAAGGAGGACCGCAGAGGAGAAAAGTGCCCACGTCATTGTTGTGGTTAGAAACCAGGGGGTCAAACTTGTTTTTATTGCAGGCCACGTGGTAGTCATGGCAGCCCTCAGGGGGAGAGTGATAATAGTGAAACCACATAAATGTACTGTATAATGGCGAAGGGGTCGTAATAGTAAACCAAAAATAACAACTTGGGTTAAAGTTCATGGTTCGCTATAATTCACTGCAGATGCCGAGCTACAGCGTGTTTGTTTACCAACAAGGTGTGTGGCTAAAACATGAGGTAGTTATAGTTGTCAGCTTTTCATATTTCATAACTACACCTGCATTTGGTTATCATTTCTATAGACCTTCTCATGATGACAGCATACTACTCCTCGTTAATCCATGCAACAGAAAAGTCAATTAATTAGCGAGTCCCTCAGTGAACATGTCTGAATTTCCATCATGTCTATTTTGAATCCACTTATGTGTTGTAATGTAAATTACAGCTGGTCTTCCATCTCCCTTCTAAGCAATTTACCTCACATAAAATCTTTTTAAATGACATCACACATTCAAATTATAGCGGTAGAGAAGGCGGCTAAAATCATCGCTCAAGCCATTCTCAATCGCTCTGACTCGGTTAAATGACAAATTTGTTTACTGGCGGTGCCAGTATAACTCAAGGTGAAAAGTTGTGTTGTACAGTGATCCCTCGCTACTTCACGTTTCGTTTATCGCGGCTTCACTACATCACAGATTTTTTTTCCAAATTAAAAAACAATTTAAAAGTCTAAATAAAACTTCTAAATTGAGGAAACATGCGTCTAACCTTTAGGACAATGTGTTATTGCTCCAAATGTTCGTTTACATTCCTTTAGAAGTCCGTTTTTGCGTGTTAGCACGATCGCGAATTAGCATCTTTCCGCTAACTCGTTAGCCTGCCCAGTACTTATTGGTGACCGTACTTCGCGGATTCCACTTATCGCGGGTGGTTTTTAGAACCAATTATCCGCGATAAACGAGGGATTACTGTATTTGGTTTGAACAGAAGTCAAGTTCTCACAGACCAACTAAAATGACGTTGCGAGGTGACCCATATCACATAAATATCAATGTAGGTTATTTTACAAATAAAAATAACTTACTCTTTTCCTTGAAATCATGTGGAAAGCTGTTTAGAAGAAAGAAGACATACTTTAAGTATCATGGATGGGATATAAAACAGACAGAAGGATGCATACCCTAATTTGACCTCTTTAATCCGTTTAATGAATGCTTCTTTCTTATCTTTCGCCTTCTTGCTCAGATTTTCCCCTTTCAGGCCATCACAGAGGAAAGTCTCAAGGTCTAAACAGTAGAAGGGAAAAGAAATTTGAAAATATTTGATTTGAAGAGGTAAAAAATTAACAGGTACGCGTTCGAACTCGAAGTGACAGAAAAAGTAACAGAAGTTATCATCCATATTATAGCCTCTGCTTCCTCTTTTAGAGGCAGCCTGGAGTGGAGAAGTGCGGTTTATCTCAATTTCTAAATAACAAAAATGGCAACATCCTAAGAATGTTGTCTAGTCTGTTTTAAAAGTGTTTTTTTTACCTGAAATGAGCGAAGTTAGTTCTTCTGGAACAGCTCTCATTGTTGCCGCCGTGTTAATTTGAGCAAAGAGTCCAGCTGGAGGCAAAGGTCACGTGATGCGGAAGTAGTGGCGAGTTGAACAGCTCCCGCGCAAAAGGCGGAAGTGATCCGTGCAATATTTATTAGCGGGCACACGCACGTACGCACGCACGCATACATGCACGCGCAGTGACGTTTATGGGCGCTGCGGCCTTTGTGTGTATGCAGACGATATACGAGACAGCTACTGCCTACTTGATGCTTTAATGGGGCTTGACGCACTATTAAAGTCACAGCACAATAGCGTTGTCATATTTTACATTGATTCTTCATAATATCACGCTGGGCTCCTGGCACATGTCACGAGCAAATGGAGGGGGAGGGGACAGTTTAGTTTATGATGTTTACGGCAACATTGTAAATCCAAACAGGGATTATTGATAGGCAGAAAGGTGTTCCTCTTTTGATAGCGGTAACATCCCCCTCACAGCATCAATAAAATGCTGTGCATAGTTTACACCATTGTAAATCTGCTCGGAAAAGTTTTTCTCTTTTGGTTATCCTTTTATCTATACAAGAAATTTTCAAATAGCTTTTAATATGATTACTCAACAAAACTGAATTTCCGTACTTTTTGTCTGCATTCATGATATCCACAAAATACAGAGTATTAAATACTAATGTTCTTTATTGAGTTTGCATGGATGCATGATGGAAGTGTGAGCACATCTGCCTCACAGTTAAAAGGTTCCAGGTTTGATTCCCAGGCATGCAATTTGCATGCTTGTGTTGGTTTACTGGTACTCCTGTTTCCTCCACATTCCAAAAGCATGCATGTCAGGCTCCATGAAGACTCCAAATTGCCCATAGAATGGTCGTTTATCGGTATGTGTCCTGCGATTGGCTGGCGACCAGTCGGGCGTGTATCCCACCCCAAGTCAGCTGGGATAGGTTCAAGATCATCCACTAGCCTAATGAGGCAAGCGGTATTAAAAAATGCATCATGATAGATGCTTGATGATTATGGTTGTAGTTTACAGAAATGATGATGAATTATGGAATGACAGGCCCCATTCATTACACACTCCAGGTGAAGAGAGTCTTTGAACTACTCATAATGCGAGTTAAATGTCATTGCACCTATCAAGGGGATATGTGAAGAACTTATTTGCGCTCTCTTCTTTTGACTTTGTAGATTAGCCTGTTTAGTCAACACAATATGATTGAATCATATTTTACTGTACAAAAATATTGTGTCACATACGGTTTGGATTTATCCTCAAATTCTCTGTGCATTCAAATCATGACCCCCTTCTGACCTGGCACTAGTTCCTCCCTGCTTGGAGAGGAAAGGAGAGACAGCTTGACCTTTCACCCGTGTGCTGTGTGTGCTGGGTGTGTGTGCACATTTGTGTGCAAGCAGGAAAATCCAAATGCATACTTTTTGTTTACTAAAAAGACAGAGCTTTGTTTTGAATGGTTGCTTATAAACAAATGTTCAATTTGCAGGGTTCATAATTTAATGATAATACTTGATGCACAAATTATTTTTAAGTGACCGCTTGTTACTCAAACCACTCAGATGATCAAATCATCTTTTCCTACTGAAATGAATGGATATTCCATAATCCATTGCAGTACTCCTGAAAAAACGCAAAGGAAATTTTTGTAATGTGTTTTTAATCAGAAAAGATAGCTCTACAATAATATACATAATGAAAAATATAATATTAAAACAATTAAATAGAATGGCAAAAATGAAAAACATTCATTTTCATTCAAAATGCATAATTCAATGGACATTGTCCTGCTCTTCTTGGTATGCGCTTTATCCACCAGGGTGCAGCATAATACATAAACAAAAAATACTAAAGGTTAAGCACACAAGCTGAACAGTAATTGTTTTTTTTCATTCTAAAGAAAACGTCCCTGTCTGCCTGTGTTTCTTTACCACTTGTGTTCAATTATAATATTTTGCCTCATCATTTTAAATTTGAAAATAAACAAGCAATTCCTTGGCCTTCAGATTCCGCTATTTTACAAATAGTATTTGTAAAAAATAAAATTGGGCTAATAATAGCAATAAAATAATTTTTCACCTGCCTTTTTTTTTCTTTTTTAGCCGAAAAATTAATTAATTTAATTAATTCCCAAGTATATTGTTGCTCATTAAAAAAAGTTTGGGGGAACCACAATGGTGCAAGCATACTTAATTCAAAGAAGGCATTACACAGCGAAAAAGCCAATAAACAAGCACCCTCAATGCTGTGAGTTTTATAGGCAATAAAATTTAATTAGAGAGCGGAGAAAAGTCGTAGCTTTTGCCCTCCTTGACTCCAAGCAGGCGAATCGTCTTTCTTTGAACATCCAAAAGTCGAAACTGCACGAAAAATTAAATTATAAACAGTATTTTTACGGGGGCGGGATTAAAACAAACCTTTAAAAAATATTTAAGAAATGTAAATTTGATTACAATAAATCTGAAGATTTATTTCCACAATAAATATGGTGTAAATGTAATACCCAAGACCCGCGTGTTCTTATTT
Source organism: Syngnathus scovelli (assembly GCF_024217435.2). Classification (NCBI taxonomy): domain Eukaryota; kingdom Metazoa; phylum Chordata; class Actinopteri; order Syngnathiformes; family Syngnathidae; genus Syngnathus; species Syngnathus scovelli. Next base: position 4,052,156 of record NC_090855.1, read on the forward strand.
GTCTTAATTTACCTTACGTCATTTATTAAATAATTCCTCTTTGTAGAAAAATAATGTGAATGAAACTAAAACCATTTCAATAGCTCAAATTATGCAAGTCCATAGTTGTGAGTGTTTCTGAGAAAAGCTCAAAAGTTTCAGGTGATAAAGGCAGCGGAGTTGAATCGGACCAGTCTTGCGAGAACGAGGATGCTCGAGGAAGCTCCCGCAAAGAGGCGTCCAAATCCGGGGAGTATTCACCGTGCGAGACGTGGGAAAGATTATTCTCCGGGCCTATTTCGGGCGCACAGAAGGGAGCCGTGGTGGGAGCGCAGTCCGGAGGATGTTTGACATTTTTCTCACTTATGCACAAAGTCGAATCATTGTCGCCATTGTGGCTATTAGGACAATGTTGTGAATTGAAACAATTTTCCTGGAAATACCTCTGCCCCTTGGCTGGCTCCTCTTCCAAAAAGTCCTTCGCGTATTTGCTTTTGTTCTCACGGTTCTCCTTGCAGTGCGTCTGCCTTTTGTGCTTCATCCTGCGGTTCTGGAACCACACTTTCACTTGTTTCTCGCTTAAATCCAACAAGGCGGCTATCTCCAGTCGCCTAGGTCTGCAGAGATACTTGTTGAAGTGGAACTCTTTCTCCAGCTCTAAAAGTTGCGTGTTGGTGTACGCTGTCCTCAACCTCCTGCAGGATGCCGCGGGGCAATCGTTTTCGGCTATTATTAACTCTGCTGAAGCTGAAATAAAGAAAAATAAGCCAAATTGTGGCTTGATAATGTGCATGAGGTGAAAGTTGCCGTGATGCAACCAAAGATTTATGACAGACAAGCGGAGATTCACGCCAGATGCACAATCCATCACAATTTTAAGACATGATTTAAAATCCAAATCTTTCATGGTTTGGGGAAAAAAAAATACGCCCACGTAAGGTCTGTCATGCATGCGTGCAGATAACATGGAAGTTATTAACATGGGAGTTATCAATCATGTCTTGCCTTGCAGTGGAGGAGAGCCTGCAGGAGTCTTGGTGCTTTTCTTCTCCTTCATCCACGCGTACTGCGCGGCAGCGGATGGCGCCGCAGCGTGCTGCGGGCTTCTGGAGCAACTCGCCGGCTGGTCCGAAGGAGGGGGAGGAGGATTCCGCGTCGATGTGTTGATGGACGTAGTCTGAAACGCATCGTGGAGGGATGTCAGGCACTCGGCGAGCGACGGCTGACTGTTGATGAAACCACTTTCAAGGCCAAATGCGTAATTCATCTCCTCCTACTCCTCGTTAGTTTCGGATAAGCCTCTTTTGGGAGATGCGTCATTTAAAAGTAGTGAAATTATTTAGACTGCTAAAGTGGACAGGGGACCTGTATAATGTGAATTGTTTGCTTTGCAGAGGACAGAGAGCGTGCGGCTTGTCACATGATTGCATCTGTCCAATGACAATTTGGCGTTTTTTATCAAAAGAGGCCACTGTCCCTCCTCGTGATTGATCGGTGGAGTGGGGGTGCTGGCGGTGGTACCGCCTCATCCCGCGCGTAGGCTGCTCTATTTACACGCCGTCCTTATAGAAAGGCCTCGAAGGAAAATAGAAGGTCCATGCAGACGCCTCCGCGCTCAACATGACATTCCCACTGATTGTATGCGTGCAGTGTCTCTTGACGGACGGACGGATGGATGGATGGATGGATGGATGGATGGATGGATGGATGGATGGATGGATGGATGGATGGATGGATGGATGGATGGATGGATGGATGGATGGAGAGAGAGAGAGAGAGAGAGAGAGAGAGAGAGAGAGAGAGAGAGGTTGAGAGGGTGCGTTCACGTTCAATATATCTTTGCTGATCATAAATCTATTTTGAAATGTCTTTTCTGTTCTCAAGCCATCTTTTCAAACAGAAAGCATATGAATCTGAATTAGTTTCTAATATTTGGGGAGTTGTAGGGCTGGGGGAGTTGTTGAGATAAAACAATGAAAGTCGCAGATTTATGAGAGAAAAATGTAACAGGTCCATCATAAAGCTTTGTTACAAATGTCATATACCGTCGCAAAAGAAGTCAAACGTTCATGTTATATGGCAAAGTTGTAAAATTTTAAATATAGGGAAAAGGCACGGTTACGTGGAAAGGGAGTTAATGTCAAAGCTTTGGGAATTAGGTCATCATTTTACAAGGGCACTTGCTGTTAAAAGAAAGTCAATATTTCACGAAAAAGGTGCGATAAGCGCAAAAATATATGGTGGAAGAATAGTCGTATTATGTTCTTCTAACCGTAGTTTATTACAAATTGCTTCCAGAAAAAAAAAGTAAGCCTAATATTAGGCTGCAACATTTTACGATGAAAAAATGTCAGGAATGAGTTGAGCCAGGGCGACCAAATGCAGCTTGAACCAGGATTTATTGCAGGGAAAAGGAGTTGGAAGGGAGGCAGGTGGGGAACGAACGACACAGACGGGAGGAAGGCTCACGGCCAGCAAAACAGACAGACTGACCGACATGAAGTCCCCTTGGACAAGATTAAAATTCTGACCGTGAGCCTTCAGACAGACCGAGGGAAAACCAGATGACAAGAACAGGAACACTGGGCACGAACAGGAACGGACACAACAGTAGACACCGACAGGGAGAAACACACGGGCAGGGCTTAAATACACAGGGTAACAATAGGAAGCAGGTGACAGACATTATGGTAACGAAAGGGGTGTGGCCGAGCGAAGTGGCACGGGCGTGACAGTACCCCCCCCACAAGGGACGGCTCCCGACGTCCCAAAAAAGAAAAAGTCCAAGACTGTCCAACAAGAGCCGGGAGGAAATGGGGAGGTGGCCGCACGTCACACACCGCCGAAGGCCGACTGGGTGACGGCCGCTGGATCCACGCCGCCGGAACTGGTGGCGGCCGCAGCATCCGCGCCGTCGGGACTGGATCGGGGGGCGGCCGTGCGTCATGCGCCGTTGAAGCCGACTGGGTGACGGCCGCTGGATCCGCGCCGCCGGAACTGGTGGCGGCCGCAGCATCCGCGCCGTCGGGACTGGGTCGGGGGGCGGCCGTGCGTCATGCACCGTTGAAGGCCGACGGTGACAGCCGCTGGATCCGCGCCGCCGGAACAAGTGGCGGCCGCAACATCCGCGCCGTCGGATCTGTTTTGGGGGGGGGGCAACCGTGCATCTTGCGTCGCTTGAACTCATCTTCTTGGCGACCATGCAGCAGTTGCGGGAGCCGGCAAAGGTTGGTCCAAGCGCTGGTCGCTGTGATGGTCGGTGTCTTCTGTCAGGAATGAGTTGAGCCAGGGCGACCAAATGCAGCTTGAACCAGGATTTATTGCAGGGAAAAGGAGTTGGAAGGGAGGCAGGTGGGGAACGAACGACACAGACGGGAGGAAGGCTCACGGCCAGCAAAACAGACAGACTGACCGACATGAAGTCCCCTTGGACAAGATTAAAATTCTGACCGTGAGCCTTCAGACAGACCGAGGGAAAACCAGATGACAAGAACAGGAACACTGGGCACGAACAGGAACGGACACAACAGTAGACACCGACAGGGAGAAACACACGGGCAGGGCTTAAATACACAGGGTAACAATAGGAAGCAGGTGACAGACATTATGGTAACGAAAGGGGTGTGGCCGAGCGAAGTGGCACGGGCGTGACAAAAAAAATCCTAACCTAATCTTCAACATCTTATTCTGTTAATATTGTAAGATTATGATTTAAGTCTTGTAATTCCATAACCACACCGCACATGTAGTATTTTCCACGTGACCCTAACGCCCCCCCCACCTTTTTTTTTTTCTGCACACTTCATTTATTCGAAACCTTCTTATAGGGTTTCTCCAGTCACGTGACCGCCCCTTCCCCCTACACACATACATGCAGACACACAAAGAAGGGGGTGGGATGACATCATATGGATTTTGGGGATGTTTTTATTTCATATACACAAATCTGTAAAGCACATCCGATATCGCGTGTCCTCACAAAAAATGTGCAGTATTCATCATTGCAAAGTGCGCACCCTGTTCTGGTCCTATAATAATTCAGAAAGTGTCTTTTTTTTTTTTTTTTTTAACCATTGTCGTCTGCAGTGGAGAGAATGTAGCTACTATCGCTAAGTGTGAGAGGAAGGGGGGGGGGGGAAGGTGCAGGAAGGATGTGAGGGCTGTTTATTGCACGGCTCTAAACAAAGAAGTCTGCATGTGATCAATCTTTCTCGCTCGATGCCGTGACAGCTCCCTGCCCCAAGAACACATTTAAAGCATCTAACACTTCCTTACATCAGGTTGTGACCACTAGAAACATCAAGAGGAGCGAGCTGCGCATACGGGTATATAAAAATGTTTTTTTAATTTCTTTCATTAATTATTATTATTAATATTAATATTATTTAGATGGGATAGGCTATTGTAAATGTGTTTTATTTTTGTGTAACAAGGACTACAATATGGAAAATGAGGAATGGTTCTTTTTTTTTTTTAACGAACCAAGCTTTATATTGTTTACGGAGGTGAGTGGGTGTCGGCATTTCCATTCACTTTTTTTTTTTAGAAATACATTCCCAGCAATCACGTGCGCAGCCTGGTCTAAAACGATCTCTATTAGACTAAAGTGCTGCTTTAAATGCATGTTCCTCGAGTATCCTGAATTATATATCGGATGCACTCTAATTTGTGGATGAAAATTACGCCCGTTATTCCAATACATTGATCAAATTGTGATGACGGGTTATACGTACTCAGATATGAATTAAAATGCATTAATCCGACTAATGGATGATTTATTATGATTTGAAGTGAATATTCAGTACTCCCGAACGGGAAAAATGGTTTTACTCGATTTATTGTACTTGAGACTAAATATAGGAATTTTAAAAAAAAAAGTATTCTGATGCTATACATGACATTTATGTGGGTTTGTTGTAGGAGCTGTCACACGTTTTCAGTCTCTTCCCTACAAAAATATGAATGTGTGTTTTCTTGAAAAATAAACAATTGCACCCAAAAAACTGCAGGGTGTCCCATTCGTCCTTTAGAGCTTTTTACTGGATTATTTACAGACTTGTTTGCTAAGTGTGACATTGTGAGGCGTTATTGAGGTTGTTACTAACGATACGAAAATGTGCTTTTGCAGCTTTAGCAGTATAATTCAAAGCATATTGGGCCTGAGAGGGAAAATAAAATAAAACAGCCGACCATTCAAGCTGGAAAACAGATTTTTTGCGCGTGCGTGCGTGTGTGTACGTGTGTGTGTCAGACAGTTTAGACTTGATTTGATCTCACTCAATGTTTTTTTAAACACATGGCTCTTAAATTAACGATGACAAGACTGCAAACTACAAACACGCATGGTGGCATAAGGAGTTTTCACACAATTGTTTGAATCTATTGAATCTACCATATTGATAAACATAAAACCATTTTAATTAAAAATGTATGCTAGGGAGAATTTATGATTATGTGTTGCTAAGTTACTAACAATAACGTTGGAAGTGATCCCAGTGCTCATACAAGTTTATAAATAAGTTAAACCACTCTGGTAAAACAGCAACTTAGATAAACATTGATGTGGCATGCATTGCATCAAGAGCTGTTTCCATAAACTTAGAAAACAATTATGTTACTCACCATTTACGTTGATGCCATTTGAGAATGCAGGATTGCTCTGTATGCCTGGGAGGCAAGTCTCATCACGAACACAGTTGCTGAGTCATTCTTCATCATGGGGTCAACATCATATGTCTGGAGCTACATTGTGTTGAGCGGCCTAAGGGTGCGATTTTCCTGCTAAATTAATGATTTAATTTAAATTGTACTTTACCCATTTAAAAAAAATAGACTTAAGGACTAAATACAATACTTAAAAGTTCAATAAAACTGCACTATACTTAAAAAAAGTACTTGTATTGGATTAAAAAATAAAAGTTTAAACAGGCATACGTATATTTGAATGCATATTTCAAATATTTTATTATTAATATAATTTATTGAATTCTGTAATACCGTTGCCTGCCACCAGTCTTACCACACTTTGAAAATCTCTGTACTAATTTGATATTCACTATAAACTTTCACACTGGGGCATTTGTTGGGGGTAGGTGGGGAGGGGTGAGGGGATTTGGATCCCTCCCAGAAGTTAGTGGGCACTTCATTGGCTCATGTAGCAAGTTTAACGACACAACCACATTGACGGTACTAAAAGGTGATGGGCAACACATTGCATGTTCAAACCATGTGTTGGACAGACAAGCACTCTCACATGCCTTGTTCGCCTGCGACAATGGAATGCAGTATTTATCTTCATTGATTTAAATGAAGATTTTGAAGCAAATACATAGCTGCATTAGATAAGAACCTAAATAAACATTGGAAGAAAATACCATATAAGTCCAAGGAGTGAGCACAATCTCCACTGTGGTGGTTTTGATCAAAGCAGATGACAAGGACTGTACAGTAGATAAATGGACTCCCACGTGTTCCAGACTTGACTCCCACTTGCAGGATCTCTCGAGACTGCTGTCAAAATGCTCTGATGAATTAGTCAGCAAGGTCATCGAAGCGACATCTTGGTAAATTCTCAGCTGTATTTTTCCCTGCAGAGCTGCGATAAAGTGTTCAACCGGAGATACTTACCAAATATCTAAATGATGATTTATTGTTAACCCTCATCACACCAAATCATGTACATGGCCAACGCGTCCTTTAATTTGTCCAAAAGCGGCTTTCTGGGGAATAAGTTAGCAGACTGCTGCTCTAAAATGTTTTAACGCAGGAAGCTTTTGATTCCACAATGTCCCTGAACGCATCATCCCGCAGGAAAACGTAACCACTCCCAGTGAGCCGCTGCCGCCACCTGCTGGCCGTTTCTTGCGCAGAGGGACTCCGCACAACCCGAAAATATCCGCGCAACGCTTTTGTACTCAAAGCAAAATACATCACCATTCCCCCACTGACGTCATATATTTTACGCGCATGTAGATTGTGCATGATGATGAATTTGTGAGAGGTGTGTGTGTGCTATCTCTGCGGCAACAAACCAAAAAAGGGGCGGGGGTCGGTGAAAGGACGGGACTGAATTGCCAATGTCTAATTGTTATAAGATGGCTGTAAAGTAATTAGAAGGATCTGCTGATCCTCCAGGGTGTATGCGTGTGTGCGTGTGTGCGTGTGTGCGTGTGTGCGTGTGTGTGTGTGTGTGTGTGTGTGTGTGTGTGTGTGTGTGTGTGTGTGTGTGTGCGTGTGTGTGTCTGTCGTCGGCCAAATCTTCCAGCTATTTTCCATATTCGTCTGAGGCTCATTTGAAATGTGTCCTTTACTACTGTCCCACAGTCTCGACATGCTTTGCTCCTTTCACACCTTATAAACAGTCCACAATGCAATTGCAGCCATTGCGCTTTATGGCGGAGGGGACATCACCGCCGCGGGGCGTTTAAAAGCCCAGACAACAAACACACTGTGATCAAACCAAAATTAAATTTTACACATTAGATTTGTAACGAATGAATTTCACATGCTCCAAATTTTGTATCGCTTCAATTTCTTTCTCCAGTTGAAAACAACGTGAGCATTTTTTTTTCTGGCTATTGCTTTTCCTATTAGTTATTATTATGATGGTTATTAAAATAAGTATGATCTGACTTTTGTGCCATTAAATTCGGCGGTAAATGAATTAAAAAATCCCGTATTTGTTTTTTGATTCCTTTTAATACATTATTTTTCAGTTCAGTCACGTAATTATTTATAGAAATAATTAAAATACGTCTTTGGGCGAACAGAACAATACATTGTAAGAGCGGTCAGTTTTGGTTGACTATTGTACATTTTCTAAAAATGCATTACATTAAGCATAATAATAAAAATAATAGAAAATAATTACATTTTCCTACATACTGTTAAAAAAATGACCTACGACGATTCATTTCGAATGTGCATTTTGCTTTCACAATAAGAGGACACCTAAAGAGCATCTAGAAAATAATAATTAATGTAAACATTGCAAATAGGTAGCTGAAAAACATTCAGGTAGTCGAGGATTTTTTTTTTCATGCATTTAAAAAAAACACAACAAATCGTCTAGTTCACTTTACCAAACACACATGAGATAGACGAAATAAACATCCAACATTATTTAACAACACAAAACTATAGACAACAACGTGTGTAACAGTTTAGAATAATAAGGACCCCCCCCAAGGACCCCCCCCCCCCCTCCCCCCCCCCCCCCCCCCTCACAGCTCGAATCAGTATTAGGCTATATTATGGCACTTAACTGTCTCTTCGTCGGTCTTTGTTGTCTTTCTTCATTTTCATCCTGCGGTTCTGGAACCAGATTTTCACTTGTCTCTCGGTCAGATTGAGCAATCTGGCCACCTCGTATCTGCGATCCCGCGGAAGGTACATGTTGTACAGAAACTCTTTCTCTAGTTCCAGGATTTGGTGCTTTGTGTAGGGGCAGCGCTTCTTTCTGGTGGGCTTCGCGTGGAGCCAGTTGGACGACGGGTTGTCTGCGCGCACAGGAAATCGGGGTTGATATTCGTGCATGTTGATTTTTAGCATTATTTCAAACGCACTGCTTGGGTTTATTTTTTTAAATTGCTCTTCACGGAAAAGCAAATGAATAATTAAAAAAAATGATCAACAAAAATAAAATATTTATTTTAGGCAGCCATTTTACGACGAGGCCATTTCCATAATTTTTTTTGTCTTAACTGGAAAATGTGGAATGAAATTAGCTCTCCCTGTGAATACTGCAATATATAAATAAATAAAAACCGACTAATAATATACAATAAAAAAATAAACCCCGTCCTCAAAAATGATGTAATGTACAAATTAATAATACACTAAAACTACAAAGGTGGTTGAGTTTCTATTGCACCCCTCAAACTGCTGGGTCATAAAAAGAATTAGTCAAAAAACTTGGGTCACTTTGATCCAACATAGTTTGTTTAGAAAATAACACGTTTTGGAGTTATTTTATTTTAAAATAAAAAAGAAAAAGGAAAAAAACTTTGCTTCTACAAAACAACCAGGTCAGTTCATGTTTTGACCAAAATGGGTTATTTGACGCAGCAGTTTGAACACACCACTGGGGTTAAAAGTGATACATGGCGCCATTGCACTTTTTACTAGCATTAATATTGAAAAACAATTTTGATATCTCTGAACCATTAGAATGGATCCTGGAATAATATGCAACAGGAAAAAGAAACTAATTTATTTATAGGCTACTATAGTAACATATATGTATTCACAATGAAACACAAATGGTTCCTTTTTTAAAAGCCACCTAATGATGTGTCCTGTTTGAGAATCACCAATGTTATTAGGCCCAAGACAGGATTGATTCGGACCCTGTCTGGCCCCCAGCCGACGTTTGGGAACCATTGTACAATAAGAAGGAGAAATGCACTGCAAGTGATTTTATTTCTGCAAACGCTGCATTGTGTCTGGGCTCGTTTGCGGTTTGCGGGTTACGTGGGAATTCAAATGCGTTTTAACATTTGGGGTTCCATTTTGGAGTTTGGACAAAAGATAAATTTTCAATCTCTCCACATTCTGTCATTCGGAATGGGGTGTGATGTGTTTGGGGGTGCTGAATTTAGTAGGAAATCTCAAGTCTCAAAGTAATCTACGCAAATCCGAATTAAAGTCATAAAAAGGGGGTTTTAGAACTGTGCCACGCGGAAGGCAAAATGACATAGTATTGCGCATTTTCGCCCAAATCAGAGGCCTCAGTCGAGAACACTGAAGTGGAGGCACAATAAGAAGATAAAAAGAAAGCTTGTCTTACTGGCTTCTATCTCCCTCCGGTCCCCGACTGAGGGGCTTTCCACGAGCGGCTTGGACGTGGACGTGCTCTCGCAGGGAACCTCCGCCAGGGCCGCGGCGCTGTCCGCGTCAGACAAAAGAGGGGTGTGCGTCTCCAAAGTTGTGCACTCGCCACTCCCAATGAGGGGCTCGGGTTTGATCTCGTAATGCATGGCGGCCGTCGACGCTAGTCCGGTCAGGCACAAAGGTGCGGACACGGGCTCCAGGGCCCAGGAGCGCGCAAACATGCCATCGGCGTCCCCGCTGCCGCTGTAGTGGTGATGGATGTAAGTCGGGGCGGCCGTATTGGGCGGGTGCGCCGCGATGGGACCCCAAGACGCGCCAAAAATAGATGATTTCTGCAAAGGGCACGTTTCCTGTCCGCCATATTCGGCGAGCATCGCCTGCTCCACCCCTGCAGCTGATGGGAACCGCGCCGGCACATCCTCCTGCAGCTCAGGGACGACGCCGGCGTCCGCGTAGTAGCTCAGCGTCGACATGGCAACGGTGATAAGGAAAAACAAACGGATGCAAAAAAAGGGGGAACAACGCAAATCCTGCTATAATCCTGCAAAGTGGCGCAAGCGGCGTGTCATTGCGTGATATTGCGCCTCGTCGTGCACCAGCCTGGCCGCCCAATGCAAGTTGAACGCGGTGAACATTGTCCACGCAAGGATAGGGCGCCCCGAACACGTGACCGTGGGACAGAACAATAAATAATAAATCAGCCTGCTGCTGCTGCTGCTGCTGTGCTGCTGCTGCTGCTGCTGCTCCTGCTCAACTCAATAGCCAGCCTTTTCACCACCATATTTTAATAGCAAATTCCCTCTCCTTTATTGGGCCTGTTCGCGCTGGTAGCATTCACTTTTATAAGCAATAAACGTTATGATTTTTGTCAAGAGATCTTTATTTATTAATGGAGCACGCTCATTGGTGTGCTTGTAATGTTTTAAGCTTCCTAGCGAGACGTTCTTGCAAATAAATAGGAGTTCATTAACATCTAATAGGGTTATTAATTGGCCTCGGTTAAACACTCAGACATTTAAAGGTTATGTGCAAGTTAGTTTGCCACAGGAAGCTTCAATGATAATAGGAACTAAAACAAAAAAATACTTGGATGTGGCTGTATGTTTTTGAATGTAACTGTTTTAAGAATAATCTTTACACAATAAAAACGAAAGATTATACACCAGATCACAAACAACCCATTATCTGGCCATTTTATCTAATTTGGGTTAAAAAAAAATAGACTTAAACCTTTTGGGTCGGTCCAATTTCTAACCCAAGTGTATTTTTGACGAATAAATACAATAAAATAAAAATAAATGAAATAAAACGGATTTTTGATGTGTTGTTTCGCGTTATTGTTTATTGCTATTGCTTAAAATATATTAAAAGATAAACCAATATAATAAATATATTTTTACAAAAACGCCGGATTAAATAGCTTTTAATTGATACATTTTGATAACGGCACAACGTTTGATTAGCGCGCATTGCCTTTCTGAATGAGCTCTTACAAAATAGCCAGTGTTACAATTCTATTAAAACAAGCTCGCGCGCGTTTAAAAAAAAAATTAAAGGCTCGTTTGGATTTACGATAGCAAAACACGTCCATGCAGGCTTCCAGGGCCACTTTCCAAGATGCCCAGGGTTGTTGCTCTCTTTGGACTCATCCAAAAAAAAAAAAAAAAAGAAGCGCGCATGCACATGCAGGAAAGTAGGGCGAGGTTATTTGGGTGCCATAACGGCCCCTTTTATCACGGGCAATTGGGGTTGTTTTTCTTAAGGTTACAACATGGCTGTCTAAGCTAAATATCCCCCCCAATAAAGCCGGGCCTTTGTGTCTTTTCTGAGGCGCAAAGCAGACGCATCCGGCATTTCCTACGGCGAGGCAACTGGCAGACTGCAATGATCATAACCGAGGACTTGTCTGCGCTCTCTTCCTCGACCTGAAACCTTCTTCTTAGCAAATAAGATCCATTTAATTGGCTTTCTCTTAAAGTGCAAACGTGAATAAAAAGAAATAAGTAAAAAATAGCTGGCTAAATGGACGTTACTCACTGTGACCAAACCCACCGAGAGGTCTAATTAATACCGCGGATTGCTTTTACGCACAACAATAAAACATAATGTGGCGCTTGTGGGAGTAATGCGTTTTATTTGCTTGCTGCCAAATTATTGATAAGTACAATAGCTAATGAATAGAAAGTCACTTTTCACAATATGCGACGAGTTTTTACTGAGGTAATCAAGGCAGTTTCCTGTTGTGGGACGCAAGTCACATATAGCCCAACAACATGAGACTACCTAAACCACTCCACAGTTCCGCTCTCCTCTTCTGCTGCTACCGAAAAAGATGGACTTCAACATTTCGTGTCCTTGGGAAGATGCACTTAACATTGGCTCAGTGGACATGAGATGCATTTTTAACATTGTGTTACCACAACACAAGCGTGTTAACAATCAAAATAAAAAATATACATGGGGTCATTGGGATTAAAAATGGATTTGGTGCATTTTAACATTGTGCCAATAAGAGTTATTAATCGTGTCATCGGGAATTAAAATGCATGTTAGGTGTCATTGGGAGTGCATGCCATCATTGCGCGGGGAATTACAATAAAAATGGATTTTAACATTCTGTCATGGAAAGTTATCATTACATATGCCTTTTAGCATGACGTCATTGGGAGTCAAACAGATGTATTTTAACATTGTGACATGTAAGGAAGTACATTGAACAAAATGCATTTCAATATTTTCTTATTGGGAGATGATAAATGACTTTTAATAAATGACTTAATTGGTGGGAGTATATAAAATGCATTTTTTTTTTACATTGTGCCCGTAGGAATTCCCATAAAAGATGGGTTTGAACATTTTGCCATTAAGTTGGATTTTAACTGACTCGTTGGGAATTCAAATGCGTTTCACTATTGTCATTGGGAATAACGCAATTGCATTGTGTCATCAATAATTACAATAAAAGAGAGATTTTAACATTTTGTGATTGAAAGTATCATAACATACGCTTTGGAACGTTGAATCATTAAAATGCATTTCTACATGGTGTCATCAGAAATGACCATAAATGGAGCATTTCGTCACACATATTACCATAACATACAATTTAGCATGCATGGAGTCAGATGAGTCAATATTGCGTCATTTTCTAATTAAAATGAATTTAACATTGTATTATTTGGACTCCAAATGCATTTTAACATTTAGCCAAGAAGGATTTTAAGATGGCGTCACGTGCTGTTACCATGCGTTTTACAATGGGTATTAAAATACATGTAACATTAAACCCTCATTAGGAATTTTAAAAGTATTTTTTAACAGTTTGTCAAGGAAATAAAAGGTGCACATATGTTTACATACCCTGGCAAATTTTCAAGATACCATTCTTTAAAGTAAATATGAATCAGGCGAAACATATTTATTTTTAATAGGAATCAAGTTTAACTGTAATTCGTGGCAGAAAAACACAATTATTAACTAAAATATACCTAGAAAGAAAATAAAGATATAATCCCTGTTACTAGTCATATTTTTCCTTTAAAAAAAATATTATTTCACAAATTCTGCCAGGGTATGACAACTCATGAGCACAGATGGAGTTTAACATTATGTCATTTTAACACTTTATCATTGGCAACAGTGACAATAATTGGGAGTAACAATAACAAAAGATGCATCTGTAACAATTATAATAATACCGCGACAACGTTATGTCATAAGAAATTGAAATTCATTTTGAAATTGTGCCATTACAAAGATGGATTTTAAGATTTTATCAATGGAAAATTTCCCAAAATAATATAATCAGCCCGAAAACGGGCATCACTACAGCGTCAATGAAATAAAGAGCTAACAATTGTAAAGATTGTTTTTTTTATTATTAATAATAATATTATATATTGACCAGCAAAAGTGTGCAAATACTCATCAATTTCTTACCGTAACAGCGAGTGGGTATAATTTTACATGCACATATGCTTCCACTATACATTATGTACATACATTCTGAACATTTCAAATACCACGATTACAAACGTCATTTATATAAATACACATCCACGACGATTAAAAGCGGAAATAATAACATTCAATAAGTTAGCCTATTATAGAGGGTCCCGTTTCTTCTCACAGTCGGCTGAAATGGAGAGTCCACTAAGTCTCATGAAAAAGCGAAGTTTCCAGACAGCTCCCGGATCCTGTTCTCGCGGCTCATTTTTTTCAGTTTCATCCTCCTGTTCTGGAACCAGATTTTCACTTGCCTGTCGGTGAGGTGCACGCTGCGGCTGATCTCCAGGCGCCGCTCCCTGGTCAGGTACATGTTGAACAAGAACTCCTTCTCCAGCTCCAGAGTTTGATGTTTGGTGTATGGACAGCGCTTTTTTCTGCCGCTCTTGGCGGTCAGCCAGTTCGCTGGACTCTCCATTTTGCCAGCATCTGTGAAATTTACACGCACGATGAGGCAACAGGTGTGGACGCGCATGACAAAAAAATATATAGGTCATTTTAGAATGGAAAGACGCATGCATGACGTTATTTCCTGGTCTGTTTTTTTTTTTGTGTGTATGTACTGTAAATGTTACATACACGCGCAAAAAAATCAATATTTTGCACGCCCTCTAATGATGACTGTTTCATCTGTCTACATGGATCCAAATGATGCCACATCATATGCCCCCCCCCCCGTATGAAATCTCTGATACGCATACGCCCATGCATGCAAACGCTTCTTTTATTAAGACATAAAACACAAATGGATGTAGCCTAGGCAAGCCACAAGATTAATGTGATACAAGACGACTTTGTGTGTTTATCTGTCTTGTGGGTGTTGCAAAAAAATGTGGCTAGTTTTTTTAATTCTGTTGCAGTACAAATTCCCATTAAACTTGATGCACATGCTTAATATTCACAGTGGGTGTTTTAACACCTGCATTATTTACTCAATCGTTGTAGCATGACCACAAGCTTGCAAATTAATATTCATTTCATAAATAATTCAGATAAAGCACATGCATGTACTGCACCTTTCAAGGGTTTTTCTTCACACTCCACACCACAAGCATCTGCAGGCTCCGGGGACGACGACGATCCATCGGATGACAGCCGGCTGTCTTCGTCTCGAGCTGGGGCGCAAGGCTCGGACGCGGGCGCCTCCTCGTGGCTCTCCCGCTTCCCGGAGGAAGCGGCTACAGCGGGTGGAGCCGGCTGCGCGGGCGCACGGGGAGGTCGCTGCGGTGGGAAATTATTCACGCTCGGTTGGGCTTGGTGGTAAAGCTTGGAGGGGGCGTAGGTCTGCGATAAGCGGAAGTAGCCGGGGACCGGCACGGTGCTGCTGCCTGTGGGTGGACACGACGCTCCGGAGAAGGAGATGTCCTCCACCGTGGCTCCTTTGGGGCATTTGTCAGATTCGTAGAGGCAATAAGCGCTCTCTTCCTTTATGGCGGCGGAGAAGGAGCACTGCTGGCTCAGATGTTGCCCACCAGGCTGCTCGACTCTGCAGGAGCGAGACGCCTCCAGCCACGTCTCCATACCAGGAGCATAGGGCGCGGATGGCGGAATACCGCTCGGTGCGCTCCCCTCAGTGCGCTTCGCGATCCCGGGGAAGCAAGAGGAACCAGCGGGGAGTCCGTACGAGTATTCCGGGGGCAAATACACGCCGTTGCTGTGATAATACGAGCCGGCATCGCCCCTAACGTTGATTAGCGAGTCCACAAAAAACGGGTTGGCAGCCTGGTTGTTGGGGCATGTCATGGCTGTGCTAAGGTGAAGATCGCCCAATCTGCCCGACATTTCTTGTGCAAAACATTGCTGAATAATTAGTGATACTCACGCTTCTCACTGTAGCCCGCAGCCAATTAAAAGAGCAGACAGCTTACAGACTCCTCCCAGTCCGAGCAGCCTGCTCCAGTGTCGTATATTTTAGTTTAGGTTAAGTCAGGAAAAGTGCAAAAAAAAAAAAAGTGTGTGTGGAGGAAGAGGGGGGGGGGGGGGGGGGGGAAGGGGCACATGCGTAAATGGGATTATGGGTAAAATATCATTTCAATGAGAGGATGTTGAACCCTGAGTATATTCTCGGAGCATGCAAAAGGGAAATTTAGCAAGTGAGGCAGTTGAAAGCTGCAAGCAGTCTTGTGCAATGTATTACTTTATGACTGCTTTTACAGCATTGTAAAGAAAAGGAGCAGTAAAGGTGCATCACGGTGCATCATACTTCCAAAAGGTCCTGAAAGTCTTCCACAGGGGACTCTTGACCCCTTTTTCTGTGGAGCGCTCATAATTTTTTGACGCTTTCACTGCTACATTTGGCCTCACCGATTCAACATGTGCTTTTATTAGTGGAGGAGAATTAATCGGACAATTTCACTGCTTTGTGAACACTTTTTAATGACGCACATTTGTTCCGTTGATAATTAAGAAAGCCAATGACAACCAAAAATGGTTGAAAATACATAACACATCTTTATTCATATACGGCATATTTCGTTGACGTTAAAACGAATTATATTAAATATTAATCCATCCAAGTTAAATATTTAATGCGATTTTACTTTAACGTATGTTTCATATATATTTCGTTTAAAATCTGGCGTATCCACGTTATTCTTTACAAATCTCTTAAACAAAATCAAGAAATTATTACGAAAGATACTTCTGAAAAAGTTTTACTAGTAACATTTGTTTTTTTTGGGTGATTTTTCTATCTCCTTATTTTTTTAAATAACTATTGTGTGTTATATACAATCGTAATTCATACTTTATTTTTGAAAAATAGGAGTTTGCGGTAAATTATAGATTAAAACCGTGCGTACTAAATAAGAAAAAAATCCTCCAAAAGAAACTAAATGTGAGTTGTGTTAGTTTTAGTTTTTAAAAACTGGGTCAATTATTTCGACTATATATATGTGTTGATTTTGTTTTACTATGGTGTATTGAATGTTACGAAATAGAATACATTGTATTCTATTTCGTAACATTATAGTTTACATAGTTTTGGGGGTAATAAAATTGAAAAATGGGAAGAAACGTGCCTAGTTAAAAAAATACATATAAAATTAGACGAAACGAACGTCTTATTTTGTTTCATTATTGCGCTATTTTGAAACTAGTTGCCAAGCATTTAAAAAAACGTCTTTTGATTTATTTTGGTAGAAATCCAACAAATTCCGCCAAAGTGAGTAAACGTAAGAACACAAATGTAATTCAACCAAATTTGCGCCTTGGCGCACTTGCATATGTTTATATTCTTATTCCTTTTTTAATCGGGAGTTGTTAAAATGATGGATGATGACCTTTTGATGTTATCTCTTACATTTTCTTCTTTCCAGTCATTACAAGTCTGTTAAATTTGTCTTGAGTTGCCAGACATATAAATGCCAACAGACAGATATTAATAATGATATCACTTACAAGTAACATGAAAATTAACAATACAAACCCAAAGCAGGACTATTTTTTTTGTGTGCTTGAGGTTATAAGTGAAAAACTGGATATTTTTAACGGTGCCATAACTTTTGCACAATCTCGAGCCACAATCTGATACAATTAACCCGATAATATTTTATTGCATGATAACATTGTCGACCAACTTGAGTGCCTCCATTGTGTTTTTCAAGATAATCAAAGTGAACAGTCAGGGAGAAACACACACATCGTTATCATATCATGCTTACCTGAAGGTTTGAACCCCTGAACCAGCGTCTTTAATCGGAAAGAATCAAACGGCATTGACATTGATCGGTGGAGCGCCCTCCTGTGGACAAAAGCAGCAAGGCCTTCAACTGCGCCACAACACTCAAACTGGGGGTAAAAAAAAAAACAATCCAGAATATTCCTGCAACAGCCTGGCGTGCCGATGCTGCACCAAGGAGAGCCGCAGCCTTCAATGGTGCAGCACCTCTTGTTTTGCTAGCCTCCTTATAGTCGCAGTTAATAACCTTGGTTCTCAGACGCTTTATTGCACTCCACTCCAAATGCTCCAGACGAGTCCGCCTTTTTATGGCCAAGTTACTGGAGCAACTGGGAGGATGTGCAGCAATCAAAGCGGAATTCCTGGGAGTCTCACAGGATGTACGGTATAAGGAAGCCATATTATCTAATGGCAGGTCATTCAAGCTCTTTTTAGAAGCTTGGTTCAGGAGGGAAAGACGAATTTTGGGGTAAACAAATGTCTATATTTACTATTTCTACTAACCGCTGCTGGTGAAATAAACCCTTAGATGCATAGTGGTAAATTGGATAAATTAGAGCATAGGAAATTTTAAATGTTTAGATGGAAACTTTCAAAATGACAGAAAAAGACTTTCTATTTATCAAAAGGTGGGGGATTTTTTTTTTTTTTCCGTCTCCTAACAGGCATGTAGGGTTAGAAATGAGCCGGCAGGAAACGAGCCGGCTCTTTGTAATGGATATCAAATTAAAAGCTGCAGCAGATCCTGTTACTGAGGCTCTGGAGAAGACAGGTTTTGCGTACGAACAATACGTGCCACAATATAAAACAAAAATAAAGGGTTTAGTTTCATTACCGGGATTTTGAGGGGGATTTTTTTTTATATTACCGGTTTACAATTCGGATCATGGAAGCGCTGAAGGACATGTTAAATATGATTGAATATGTCACAGCACACTAAAACACATAAACAGCACCCAAAAAAATCACCTCCAGCCATTGCACAATATGCAATATATATATTTGCACAATATAATATTAAAAGTACGAATAAAACGATTCCAGTCTGTTCGTGCGAGCGTGTAAATGTGAGCATACAAATTGGGGGATGAACATAAGAGCATTTTTGTCACAACAACAAAACAAATAATAATTATAATAATTATAATAATAGAGAAAGGGACGTTTAATAACACATCATTTGGACTTTTGAAGAGTTCCCAATGGCGTGCAGGTGTTTGACATATATATAGTCCATGTTTTATAGCAGGGGGTTGCTGGTGTAGTACTGTAAACGGTCCCTGTTGAGTTTCTTCTCCTTCATCCTCCTGTTCTGAAACCAGATTTTCACCTGTCGGTCAGTCAAGTTGAGCATCCGGGAAAGCTGCAGCCGCTTCTCCTTGTTGATGTAAACGCTGAAGAAAAACTCCCTCTCCAGCTCTCTGATTTGATACTTGGAGTATGGACATCTCTTCTTGCGCGTCTTCTGGACACCTAATCGTAATCATAAAGATCATATTAATTTGATATTTATAAGTGGGTCAAGATGGGAGGATTACGCACAATGAGCTAAGGGTTCAAGTGCTTCCATCCTCTCAAGGCCTTTGCGCTTAAACACTGATATGAGGTATTAAAAATCATTTTTAAACAATCATGTAAGTCAAGAGGACTTTTGGAGGCTGCAGTATCAAGTGCAGTTTTTATAGTCCGCTTCGGATTTCACTGAGCTGCACGTAAAGTGTTGCATACGGGCTCCGTTGGTTAGGCCAGCTGCATATTAAATGCCTGGAAACTCAGTAAATGTGTACATATATTGCTCATTAAATTATAAACAGCTCTTAAAGGCAGAGCCTTGAAAGTTGGATTAAACGCTTCGCTGGCTTTTCATATTGTTGATACGGAGAGCGGAAGGGGTCAAGTTTAAAACTGAATTCGTTGTTTAAGTAGCTAATTAAAAGCTACGTGAGATTCAGAAGGATAATTTAGAGGAAAGGTGAGAGTAATGGGAAGTAAAAGTAAAGATCGGAGTTTGTTTGCCTGTAAAATAGAGATTTAAATGGGTTATTTGTGCGTAAAATACTGAAAACTATATCACGGTGGTCGCTAGTTTCTATATTGCTGATATTACGAAGCGCTTACAGTTTAAGTTCATTAAAATAAAAAAATACCCAAATTGAGCATTGCGCTCATGTTTTCAACACGGAAAAAAAACGCTCACAGTAAAGGTTATGTTTAAAGTAGAATTTATGCGTATTTTTCGAATTGTTGATAAGTATATTTGATTAACTGTGAATAAAAATTGGAAACGTATTCCATGGATATTTGCAGTTAAAATGAACATTTCAGTTATTGTTCAAAGTGCGAAAAGAATCAAAAATGCTTTTGAAATAGTTGATCATGAAAAACCACAAAAAGGTTGCTAAAGTGTGGATTATTGACTGAATCAATGTTTGTTGTTGAATATTAAAACGTCAGATTGTTAAAAGTGTACAATGCAGCAAACAGTTAATAATAAAAAGAAGTCAAATGCGAAATCTGTGCAGGATCCAAAAAAGGAAATAGCCTATCTTGACTTTAAACCCCTCACGGCCAATTTCAAGCCCAAGCACGTGATCTTGTCGTTTATAATATACTTTTTTGTCAGGCTAAATCTCGTGGCCCTCCATAAACCTTCAGAACCATAAACCTTAAAAAGAGCTTATAAAGCGTCTTTTATAAGAGCGAGCAGAGAGTGACACCATGGTCCATACTCACCGCCTCCTTTTCCGCTCCTGTCCTCGCCGAGGCCGGGAGACGACTTGGGGCTGCAGCTTTCCGCTGTGTCCGAGCCTGGAGCTTGAGGAGCCGGCGCAGGACTCGACTTGACCGCGCCTAGCCTGTCCTGCCCCGGTGTGGCTCCATGCTCCTGGCCGCCGTAAGTCGAGTCGAAGAACTGATCGAAAGCCTGCGGCAGGACTCCGTTCCTTGCCGCGGCGCCGCCGTGGAAGCCTCCAGGCGCAACGGTGGAACCCGAGGACGAAACGCCTTTCCCCGGCAGGTCTCCGCCGCGGGGGGTCGGACTGGTCCAACTGTCGTCCGCGTAGCAGTGCGCAAGACTCCCCCTGCCGTGGTGCCATTTGGCCGCGCCGTCTACCGCATAGTCTCTGAACGCCACATCTCTCACGGACGGAACCTGAGGAAGAGCCGATGACTGGTAGGAGTAAGCCACCGGGCAGGAGGGTTGACCCTGGGCCAGATAGTGCGGCAGAGCCGTGAAGTCCGCTCCGGGGACGTAGTAAGTGCAGCTGGGTAGATACATATTGGAAGCATCCAAATCCATATTCGACCGTCCTCCTCAGCACGGGGTCATCCTGCTGACTGAGTGAGCTGCAGTGACTTTAGTGAGGCGCACTGAGCCCTGCACGTCGTGAGCTGACGTGCGTGAGTGAGATCCATGTCGATCCCGAGCCATGTGACCACTGGCACTACATGACACACGCCTCAATGGGCCCGCAGGAGCTTGTGAGTCAATGGCTCCCCGCTATAAAGTCAACCTTTGGCTGCAAAGCCAGGGGAAAAATACACGTGGAGGAGGGGGAAAATTGCATCTCTTCAACGCATGCTATTTTCAAAGTACTTTTCTCCAAGTCAAACCTTGTTTGAGGTTCTACCAAACAAGAAGAGGCTTTATAGTCCGTGCATGTCAGGTGAATGTGTCTCATCAAAGTTAATGACTTTTTCATTTTTACAATAATATTTTGAAAGTATCATTTTTAACGGTATTTGAAATAACAATGACCAATTGCTTTTTTTTTTCGTCCAGGTAACCGGCTTGTTCTTGTTTGTTAATTTTTTTTCTCCAAATTTTCCGAAAATATTACACAAATGCAATCAGGCTAACATTATGCTAACTGCTAAAACCGATTTTAACATTGTGTTAAGATTGTCCGTCAATGCAAATGCGCATGTGCAAATGTTATGTTTATGTAAATATGTATCCACGTGACACTGCAATGAATGCGACAACTGATCGTGACGTCACGATCAGTTGTCGCAAACATTGACATTTTCATTCACAAAATGTAACCTGCATAAGTTGAAATCGTTTGCAAGGCCGAGTTGGTGAATTATGTTCATAAGAAATAATTAGACAATAAAAAAAAAACATTAGAGAAAAATCATGTTGTGTCTGGAGGGCAAACATTCCTCTGTGCGAATTTGTATGGAGTTAACTAGGGCTGCATTAGTATGTAAATAGATACTTTTGAATATTAAGGGTAAATAAATGGTTGTAAATTGACCCTTATTAGTTTGTTATCACGTCGTTAACATTTACATTGATGTGCTATTTGCCAAATAATGAGCTCAGGGAAAATAACTAAGACGTGGCAGTACCCTTTTCTGCCACACAGTGAGTCTCCACCACAATTTATGGTTTGGAAACCTCCTGCATGCCATCAGTTATAAACAATTTATAGTGTCACAGAGGCTTTTGTGAGAGTGGTTCCCAAAGTTCTTTGATATCTGTGTCTTATTTAAAAGGTTTTTAGGCTAGAAACCAACGCTGAGGGATCATATTTTATTTGTTCCATGATACTATACCGCAAATAATATAAATGTTGGTTAAATTGTGTACAGTAATCTTGCAGATTTGCACAGAAATGTACAGGGATTATCCTGGCACTTTGCAATCAAATTATTTGTTATTACAAAGCATATAAAGGTCGGATATTTTTTTTACAAGTTCTAAAAATTGTCAAAAGGACAATTAAAAAACAGGTGCACTACTGACCCCCCCTTTAAAAAAAAAATCTCAAGTGGGTTTGTACTGTAATGCGAGACCCTATGCCAAAAATAAATCAAGGCAGAAATGTCAAAAAGGGCTGTGATGATGATAGAAATTAGTTTTCATTGCCCATTACAGTTTTAGTTGCCCTCAGAGTCATTTAAAACCATTTTGTACATCCATAATTCCCTCTGCAATATTGTTTTTCATTTTTAGCATCATATTGATGGATTGCTTGTTTTGAAATCAGTTGTCAGTTTGAATTCATAAAATAGTTGCAAACTATTGTACAAGTAATATAATCATGTATATTTTTAAAAAGGAGTTTGTCAACAAACTTTTATAGGATCACAAAGTTGCAATTTAAAAAAGTATTTTTGTATGCTTCTTCGTGAAATGCATCGAGAAAGTTGAAAAGTGTGCTATGCACGAAAATCATTTCCAGACTTTCTTCTTTCCAGACTACATAAAATGATGTAGTGGGCCGGATCTGGGCACCGGGCCTCGAGTTTGACACCTCGGGGATAGATGGAGAACAAAAATGAAGTGTTTGATGGAAACAAAAACGTTATTAAGTAGAGAGATGACGTTCCAAATCTGCTAACATCCCCTATAGTGGGTGTGCACACTTATGCAATATCACCACTGTTGTTTGACTTCCCATCCTGATTTTTCTCTTCCAATTAGGTTCCACAGTGGACAGAATTTTCAAAAGATGTATCTTCAAACAGGGGTGTGTCGACTTTTCATATCCAGGGAACCCCCAAAGGATGCACACACCTCAGTGATCACACATTTCAAAGTATATAAATACACATTATTTTCCCCC
Source organism: Syngnathus scovelli (assembly GCF_024217435.2). Lineage (NCBI taxonomy): Eukaryota > Metazoa > Chordata > Actinopteri > Syngnathiformes > Syngnathidae > Syngnathus > Syngnathus scovelli. Next base: position 4,075,223 of record NC_090855.1, read on the forward strand.
TTCCACATTGCCAAAGTCTCGATTCTGACCCGGCTTGAAAAACTGCAAACCTAAATGGCATGTGGTGTTTTTCCACACCGACAGTCCAACCCCACCCACACTCAAAGCATTTTCTGCCTCTGGCTTCACTGATGAAATAGTAAAGATGAGGTTACCATGGCAACGCGGGAAAAACAGAAGTATACATGTCGCGTTACAATTCCAAACTCTTAAATTTAATGTTAGTACGCTACAGTTTTAACTATTTCAAAGCTGTTTTGATGGATTTTAAAAAAATATATGGTATGCTTTGGATCAAGCCAAGTTGATTGTTGACTTTTAAGATGCTAAAAGATACTCGCTGCACTATTTTAAATATTTTTTTAATTTGACATTCATGCATGAATAGTATTAAGACTTTTCTTGTCTTTTTTAAAAATGTTTCAGTACAATGCTTTGAAGCTTTTAAGATTATAATCAATGATTTTTATTATTTTTACGATACAACTGCTGTGCTCATTAATTCCATTAAGTTTGCATGTAAATGCATCTCTATGACTATATTTGTCAGTAAGTGTAATTTATTTTCATAAGTGGCCACATGTGTCACATATATCACATGGCGAGCTCTGGCGTAGACATTTTTTAAATGTTCTGCACAGGCTGATTTACTGCTCACACACCAACTTTCTTTCTTTCCTTCATTGAAAATGAAAACACATTTTGGTCATTCTTCTATGATTCTCATTCATCTGTAAAAAAGTCAACGCTTCCAGAGTGGCAAGCTGGTGGCGTGTTTGGCCCACCGAAAGAGGTTTTCAAATAAATATTTTGGGTTAACCAGACACTCATAATGTGTGTTATTGCATTAATCCCAGAGAGGCGCTTTCACTGGGAGGGAAGTCATAATAAAAACATGTCTGCCGTGAAGTAAAAGCCACACTTCCCTCCAAGCCTGCACTTAAGATGATGACCAAAAGCAACAAGTAAACAATTATACTTGCTGTGCTGACTTTTGAGTTATGTAACAGATTTGTTTTTGCAGATGGAAAGAAGCCCATGACAATTGAAAAAATTAATTATTTGAGGATTGATGATTTGGTTAGGTTCAATTTGATGTCCTTTCACCAAATGGAGGATTTGAAAATAAGATAGCTGAAATTATAAAATTATTATAAATGATATAAAATTCGATTAAATAATTAATTATAATTAATTATAATAAATTATAGCTCAAATTTGCCTATGTTGAATTGGAGTTATTCATGAAGAAAATTATATCAAATATATTCTTAATTTTTTTCAAGTGTGTGATAACATTTGGATTCGAATGCTATCTTGTTAGAGAATATTTTTATGGTGGATATGAGGTTTGTGGCTTTTATTACGTTTATTAAAAAAATCAGCCTCTTTTTTTTAATATGAGTGCAAGATCATCTTAAGGTTAAGATTGTTTTTGCACACAGTAGTTGTGAAAAGCAGAGATTTATTGTTGTCGAAAGGTTAAGTTGCCAAGTTTGCTAAATCACAAGTTAAGGAAGCATTTGTACATGAGCATATGATGAAAAGGTTTTTTTTTGTTCTGTTGAATTCAGTACAAATAATTATGGAAATTTCATACAAAGTGTAGTCCAAACTGCAACTCAAAAAAAACAGATGTGGATCTCGACTTTGTTTTAATAGTCTTGCAAAACTTAAAATGTGCAAAAGTTCCTTGCTGATTTCAAACCATTTATCAAAAGAAGATGTGCCATCCATGGATAATGCAGTTTGGAAAATGGATGTATAGGTAACATACACCTCATGCTTTTTTTTTACAGACAATTTAGCATCTTTACCGTTAGGGGGCGCAATGACACCAAATTAGAGACAGAATGAGTTCTGCAAGCTTCATGGAACCAAATCAAAACAAAGCCTTAGCCATTGTGAAAGCAAAATGTCATGGAAGTCATAGGTAATGAGAAAATTCATTCAATCAATACAAGATAGTTCATATATTTGATTTATAGAATTATGTGTTTTTTTATCCGTGAATAATTGGATTGCAATGTCAAGGTCCATCTTGAGCTTTTGTTTGTTTCATAGAATACGTTTTCAGTCAGTTAAATGTCATTCTTTAAGATTTAAATACATTCAATAATAAGAAAAAAAAACTTACCTTGTTCGAAGCCGTCGTATGCTGGGCCCATTAAGGAAAATGAACACTAATAAAAACAAATGATAATGAACCTTCAAAATATATTAAATCGCAACATTACATTTACACCAGAATTTCAATATTTTTGACTCGATTATCATCTTAATTTTTATTTGCTATTATTATTGAGAATCTTTACTTAAGGTTTGCCTTTACTTTTTATGATATATGACGTTTAACAACAAATGCAGAAGTCTACCCATAATAGCAGACGCTGTAACGACAGACTTTGTCCACTAGATGGATACAAACTCTACATAGCCTCAACAGCTAAAAGTCAATTAATGACAATAATCTTTTGTTTTCTTTTGTTGAGATAAAATATGTAGGTCTTACCTTAAAACTTTTTTCGACTTTTTTCGGCGGCAACTTCCGCCTTCGTCAGACTTTCTGACTTCGTCACACTTCCGCTATCGTCACACTTCCGGCTACGTCATACTTCATGACGGAACCGGAAGTCGCCGCCGAAAATGTCTATAATAGTTTTAAGGTAAAATCTACATATTTTGTCTGAACAAAAGAAAATAAAAGGTTATTAGTACTGAAAACATAATGAACACAATCCAACAATTAATGACAAGTTGAACGACTCTAACGTCAGTGAGCAATATCCCAATATTAATTTAAAAGAGGACGAGAATCACACATTCGCTTTTAAAGCAACTTTATTGACATTTTCATTTGGCTGTGTCCCCAAAATATTTACAAATTTAAATACGTCCACACGATATTATTCTTTCTGGATATTTTTTCATTTAAAATCACAATTGACAGACAAGAGAAATGCACAGTGACAACCACGTCAGACACGTTATATGTCAAACGACTGAAAAAGTCCAATTTTTATTTCATGGTATAAATCTGAAAAAATAAAAGGGATGATATCTATGAGGTATTAAAACGAGGTGACAATAGGTGCGACATGAAGGACTTTAATCACCCCGTTCGGTAATTGTAAACATCAAATGCAACCACTTTATTAGGAACTGTAATAGTTGTATTTGATTGGTGCGTCATTTCTTCATTTCGGCTGGAAAAAGTTGATTTACATGGAGCATTTTTGTGATCAACCCAAAAAGACATGTCGCTGCTTCATAATTTAACATAATTTTGCAAAACTCCACATGCTTTTTGTGTTTGTAATTGGAGGGTTTTTTTTTGTGAAAATTAATGAAGACGAATATGCGTGGGAAGCAGTAATGAGAGCGGAAAAGAATCGCACACACTTGTCGCGAACAGTTCCGACTTTCTGTCAACGCGCTGCGTGGACTGCTTCCAATTAAAACGCGAGGAAAGGAGCAAGAAAGGTGAAAGGAGGCACTCTGGCGACAAAAGTGAAGGTAATAAATTATAGGAGAGTTTATTTGTGATCAAGGCACGTTTGTGTCCATTCCTGTCCCCCCCTCCCCTCCCCAGAATCAAAATCAACGAGAACCTAGCAGGAGCTCTTGAATTTATTGACGATTTTCTTCTCTTTTACGCGCCGGTTTTGAAACCAGATGGTCACTTGTCTTTCTGTCAGGTTGGTGTGCGCAGATATTCTCCTGCGCTTGTCCTTGGTGATGAATTTATTGGTGGCGTATTCCCTTTCCAGTTCTTTAAGCTGCACCTTGGTGTATGGGACGCGCTTCTTCCTGCCACGGCGCACTTGGCTGTCCCCGCTACCACCACATGTGTTGTCTGCTGCATGTTTGGAGGAGATGCAACGTGTCACTTTCAACTCTTTACGCACACTCAATGTAGGAAAATGGAATAAAAACACATGTGGTGCTTTCAATATTCGTCTGCATTCATAACGCTTTGAATCAGATGAATCGTGTGCGAGTGAATAGAAAAACTCATTTATCTGATCTTAACTGTTGTTGTGTGAATAAATAAATAGAATAATAGTGAGTAAAAAAGAGCAAAACGGCTATAAAAAATAATGTGCTACAGTAACATGCTGAAAAAAATGTAATAAATATTTGCTTGTTTACAGCATTCATTCAAATATGTCATATTATTGCAGGGGAAATATGTGATATTTGATGCATGTTTTTAATATACATATATTATTATAAATTGTCCATATATATATATATATATATATATATATATATATATATTCTGAACCTTTTCCTATATATTTCAAAGTTAAAAATGACAGATACCATTCTGCGGGAAGGAAATTGTGATATTTCAGCATTTGAAATCATAGGAACAAATATCTCAATAATAGAATATTTTATTATATTGTTATACTGACGGGTGACTTTTTATATATGTAAAACACGACATTTACTTAAATGCATTTCATGTGGAGGTGCATGGGTGCTATCCTCTTAAACTCAATTGGGGGAAAATAACACTATTTGTTTACGTGTTATGTCCATTACACATTGGAAAATATATTTTATTTGGACAGGGTAAATTGTCTAAAGACACCGGACTGGAAAATTTAAGACAAAAGCTCTCATTTATCAATTTCTGCGCATCAACATGGAAAACTGTATTGTGTACGTAATCCTCACGTTAGCCTGGTGGTCCTCTAGCTGAAAAGAAGAGAAAAAAACCCTTCCACTGTATTTTGTATTTTTCAATTACTTTCCAAGCGTAACACACATTACAAACAAGAAAATCAGAAAAAATGAATATGCATGCAGGCCCTTGTATTCTTGTACTTAATGCAAGAGACATGACAAAAATATGCATATTTCTTACCATAACATTCAATATTATTATGAAAACATTGAAGTGTTACCAAAACTGTAAATATGAAAGAATTCACCTTGCAAGGATGACTTCCAGAGAGAATTAGCCTGGGGCTGCTCTTTGGCGCAGTACACTTGTCCACTCCAGCCGTTTGTGGTGATGGACCACGGTTGGTAGGGATCCATGGGCAGGAGGGGGTCATGCCTGGGCTCGGGGGGCGCACTCAGTGTAGGGACCACTGGCACGTCCAAGTAGCTCGCCTGGTAGGGAGTCGGGGAGTAACCCTGGTAGAAGGCGAACTCCTTGGCCCGGCTGGAGAACTCCTCGACGGGCACCGATGAGTCCACGTACTTGTCCCCGTACGAGGAGGGCTGCGCGCAGGCCTTGGAGCTGCCGTGGGACACCGGCCTGCACGGATAGTAGCCTCCGCCACCAAAGTATCCGTACGGAAGAGAGGCGTTAGGTGAGCTCTGCGTGGCCGAACAAGGGCTGCACTGCTTGGCCGTTTCCCCAACACCAGACGCGGGCACGTCGCCGTTGGCGTAGGCGGCGCTGCTCGGAGCCAGCGAGGCGGGATGCGCCAGCAGATTCCTGCACTGGTTGGGCGCAAAGTTCCCCCCGGGGAACGGCGCGTCCTGCATGTTCTTTGCGCGCTCGTCCGCGCTGCTGTCGTAGACGAACATGAGCGGTTCGGCCCAGTGCGAGTGCAGCAGCAATGACGCGGTCATAGCATGTCCCGACACGTGCACGCATGCGGCTCTTTTTCCTCGAACCCCCCTCGAACGAATGCACCCAGACAAGGGACTCTTTGGCAGGGGAACCATACCCTACACGGAACCATCGCGAGGTTATTGGCCCGGGACAGACACGTGATATGCAAAGGAGATGAGCAAGGTCTGCACAGGAGATAATAAGGCACATCAGGCCACACAAACAACACACCCTTCGTGTTTTTTTGGCTTTTAAAATGCGATTAAAGGTCTGCTATGTTATACTAAACAAAATCAAAACTACTTTCTGCATAGTGATGCACAATTGCGCATGCTAAAGCTTCAAAGCATTCTTTAAACACTTAATGAGTCCAAGGTGCAGCGTCTTGCCCCTGTTAAAAAAATCCCCAAGCAGCTTTTACGCAGACGTCTATCTAATAATTAAATATTAATCATCGTCTTCTCATATGAATAAAATATGTCAAGGCCCATTCAATAGAAATAATAATGATAATAAAATGAGATGATTGCGGCATTTGCTTGCAGTAGTCCAAAGACGGGCATGGAGGACGCGGCTGGAGTCCAAGGTCAAGTTGAAAAACAAAAGAACCGCAAACACAATGGAAGCGCATACATAGCAAAGGGAAGCTTTACACACAAACACAAAACCACCTGTCAATCAACAATTGCTTCCCCTAAAAAAAGTCAAATAAAAAGAAACGGAATTAGAATTAGCTTTGTAAAGCTCAATATAATATTCAAAAAAGTGTCAGTGTAATATTTCATAGTAGAATTTCACTATGTATTAAATTTTACATTAATTGCAACTTTTAGTGTTTTAGGAAGTGATATTTTTTGTACTAAATCTGAGGCCTTTTCATATATTTTTAATAGAATTTTCCCACCTTTTGGAGGCTGTAAATTTTTATGGCCAGAGTTCATGGCGTATATGTGTACTTTTTTTTGCGGAGGGGATAGGCTATTTAATTTCTCTTAAAGGGTTAACTTATGAAAAAAAACGTTTTATGCGCACGCACATGCACACGCACGCACGCGCACAAACTATCCATTGTGATTTTCAAGTGTTTGCATTTTTAAAAGAATATATAGAAAATGAAAGAACACACTTTACGTTCTTGATACATAAATTGCTGACTCCCTTTAATCCAAATAAATAACAATATTCATCCACTGATCATTTAATGATTCTCAAATATAGGGAACAAATATCAATAAAAAAAACTTTATTTCTAGAAATCGTTCCAAGGAAGTCACAATGTCCCACCAGTGCTAAGCTATTTTTAAATCAGAATTCTGCTGACTAAATATTCAGTACCATTTAAGTTGTAAATGTCAAAGGTGATAGTTATATATAAAAAAAAAAAAGATGGCCTAGAGTTATTTACACAGAACATCACTTAAGTAACTTAAGTGATTTAAAGTTATTGTGGAGTCTTTTGTTCACTTAGACCTATTCATCGCTCTTCTAACAAATAACACATTTGGACTTGGATTGTCCTATAATGAAAACTTGTGCGATTTGATTTAAAACAACCACTTAAGAACATCCATGTAACAAATATCAGTATACGCCGTGAATGTCGGATGCGCAGGAGAAACCACGTTGAGCCTAAACGGGAGCGAGTTGGCGTGACAGCACCCGTGCAGGCCCGAGAGCAAAGTACTGCAATGTTTGCAGTACCTATCATGCGGATGACAACGCAGCTCTCAGCCTACAGTGCTTAATGGACTTTTTATGGGCTCGTCTTGTGATCGTATGACCTGTGGCACTTCGGCCCCTCACTGGCTCTTTGAATCAAAAACATGCCGCGCGAAACAGCAGGAGAAAATGACTCATGGCTTACATCCTAAAAGTTTCTATAAAGTCAGACAAAAAAAAAAAAAAGTACTTGGTAATTAATAGGGATTATTTGTGTTGAGTGTTTTAAGATGACATTATGGTGTGACAAGGAAGCTCAAGACGCGTCATTTTTATTTCTTTGCAAGATATGACACTTTGTTAAAGTCACATTGAAAAGAGAGAGAAGAGTAACATAAAACGACTGCAAACGAGAAATACACGGTCTCATTCATGTAACTAAAATCCCCACCTAACACTTAAGTGCCACTACTCGGGGCAGCCTTTTGGAATCCTCTGCAAGTCGGACAGTATGGCCTCCAACAGAGAAAGGAGTGTTGTATTGTTGAGTCTGACAACTTTCAGAAAGTCCTGATCGGGCGCTGAAAAGCCCCCCCCCATCGACTCCAATATGGCAGCGGCCGTGTGCGCCCACGAAGGTAAGGCACGCACGGGACGGAGTGAAGGAGGTACGTGTTACTGTCCCTCCTCCTCACGCAAGAATTGGAACACAGAGGAAAAATCTTTGCTGGCATAACCGCGGGCGGACATCATTCGGTAGATTTGATGAGCTAAGGAGCCAAGTGGAACCGGGGTCTTTGTGCTGGTGGCTGTGTTCTGGGCCAGACCGAGATCCTGAAAAACACAGAACTTTTTGATGAACATTAAGTGGGAGTTGTATAAAAACCACCACAGTCGTCAAGTGAAAATTATTTTGCGGAATCTTCAACTTGGAAGTGATCTTAGCTCATTTTTCAGGTATTTAAAAATCAACAAAAAAAAATCACTGCTGTGTAACGGCCAAATACAGTGGCCCCCAAAAATCTAAAAAATAAATTAAAAAATATTAAACATTTTTGGTTGACGTATTTTATCGGAAGCATCAGTGTTGAATTTCGTTTCATGCGTCAAGGTTACCGTGACATGGCAGAAGTAAACAAACCTTTGCCATGAGCTGAGTGCCAAAGCCTCCCTGGTAATTATTTGCAGAAGGAACTCCCTCCATCACTCCCGGCACGGGATTGTAGGTGTCACTGGACCAGCAACGGCCTGAACTCATGTTTAGGATCTTCGCCAAGAGTTTTGGATCGAGACCAAGCCTGGAATGAATGAACCTTCATTCACCGAGGTGTCCATTCATTTAATTTCAGATGTCATTCCGATGCTTCTACCTGATTCCCAAATTCATCGTTTCGGCCGTTCCAATCATTCCGATAGCAAGGAGCATGTTGTTGCAGATTTTAGCAGCCTGCGTTTAGTAATTGAGAAACGATTTTTGATAACAAACAAAAAAGGTCACTCAAGGAATAAAATCCCAAAAAGTGTCCTTACCTGTCCAGTTCCAACCTGACCACAGTAGACCACATTGACGCCCATGCAGCTGAGCAACTCTTTGGCGGCAGTAAATTCTTCCTCGGCTCCTCCCACCATAAAAGTCAGCTTTCCCGAACTGGCGGCGCCCACACCTGACGATGGAAATCACGCCGCTGTCACGGTTTGTTGCCAGTTTCAAATTGTTCTGAGAGGTTAATGGATGGATAAAACGTTGCAGGGGCAAATCACATTGATGTGCTCATAAAATTGCCATGTGTGTTCATATTTGTCTCAGTTACTCACTGACAGATTTGGTCTCGGGGGAGCGGTATAACCGGAGAACAGATAGAAAAGATCTGCTACATGTCAGAGACCGTCAGTATTTCTTTATACGAAAAATTTCCAAATCTCTACTAGATATTGGAAGCAACCATATCCATCAAATCATCAAAGAAAAAAAAAAAAATGCTGTAAATCAAATGTGCTGGTTCATCGAGGTTAACACAAGCCACACGAGTACCAGGAAATGATGGAATCAGTCATCGAGTTTATAGGACTCATATGGAAGGCAGCCAACATTTTCCGTGGGGTCTCCTTGCTCATATGTGCAATTTGGCACCGTGGAATTTGGTTGTTGGCGGTGGAAGCAGACAAGATTCCCACTGGAAAGCCGTCGAGCTGGTTTGATTGTTGGCAACTCTAGTAGAAGTAACTAAAGAAGTAATAACTAGTTTTGAAATCAGAGATTTGTAAAAAACTGAAGATAAATTGTAATTTTAGTATTGACAAAGTCGATGCAGAATTTGTCTTGGTGGGCCAAATATAATTACACAACTGGCCAGATTTTGGCCCACGGGCCAAGGTTTGACACCCCTGATATATTGTATATAAAACTTACCTCCTGACACAGGTGCATCCATAAAAACAGCCCCCATCTTCTCAGCAGCCGCCGCCATGTCTTTGGACACAGCAGGATCAATTGTACTGGAGTCAATGAGCAAGGAGCCCTTCTTCACTTTCCTGTTATTAACAAAGCTCGTTAAATTAGAATCTGGAAACATGATGCAAATTATAAGGGAAGCTGAGAGCCATACTTGAGAATCCCATTGGCGCCAGTGTACACGTCAATAACATTTGGATTGGAGGGCAGCATGGTGATAATGCGGTCAGCCTTGTCCGCCACTTCGGCGGGATTATCAACAATCTGAAAAAAAAAACGTACAAAAGTCATAGCAGTTGATGAGAACAAACAGGTGGCAGCAATTTAAGATACATTTACAGCAAAAAAAAAAAGATTAATACAAATCTTTACTAGCCCACCTGGGCACCCAGCTCTTGAATTTCCTTGCAGGACTCTGGGAAGACATCTGTGGCAATGACTGGGAATCCGTTCTTCAGCAAATTCTTAGCCATTGGGTTTCCCATATTTCCAAGGCCAATAAAGCCCACCTGTGTCTTGGAGGCCATGGACCGCGTGGAAGCTATAACAGAAAGGTCAAATGCTTATTATCAGGGATGTGAACAAATATAAGTGTTGCTGTCTTTAGGTTTTGATCATCCACTTCAAGCTAAAAAAAATAAATATTGATAGTAGGCTGGCCTGGGCACTACCGCCACCCCTCCCAAATCCATCTCTATAATTAAAATTTACAACGCTTTAGAATTAAAATTGAAAATGGAATCACATGTGCACAATAGAAAGTTTTAATTATTATTTGACATATGCCTACTAGCTTTAGGCTAAAATAATGTCATCATTTTCATTGTCTTTGCATATTTGCCTAACATGACACACTGTGTGCCTTAACACAGTCAACAAGCAAAAAAAAAAAAAAAAAAAAAAAAGAGATCAGAAAGTTAGAAATGACTTGTGGTAATAATTAGCTTGGCTCAATTACTTTTTTACTACAGTGCAGAATCATACAGAAGTTTAAAAATATTTTCCGACCTAAATCGTCGGGTCTTCAGATAAACTCAGCCCTGACATTGACAGTAAATGGAGTTCTTACATAATATACATTAAATACAGACAAGAGTTAAGCAACAGCACATACCAGCCCTTTTCTTCCATAACTACTAACAAAGCCACCACGATGACATATTTTCTTCATTAACTTAGAAAAACTGTCATTAGTTGGCAAACGGCATGAAACTGAGACAAGCAAAAACTCCTCAAATATGGAAATAAGAACACAAGACCCCTGAACTAGCTTAACAGGGTGTCAAAATGTACTTCTTCAAGTCTCTTGCAAAACTTTGCAGTTCTATGGAGGCAAAGTGTTAAAACGCCAACAGGTAAGAGAAGCAGCTATATAAGCGCAACTCGAAATCCTTACCAATCGCAACGTGAACATTCTTGCACCGCCTTCCGACAAGGTACCGACTCCCTCTCAGTATGGCCGCCATGCTTGTCTCCTTTTCGCAGCTTGCTGACGTAACATTACGGTTTTCAATGACGGCTTCCTCAGCCAATCAATTAACGTGCCATACCACGCACGCCCACAGGCTTCAGCCAATGGCCTGCGAGGGTGGGTCTGTGTGGATACGTGCTTGTGCGCGTGCGCGTCAAAATCGACGCAAATAAATATTAGATTTTTGATAACGTTATTGTTTTAAGATGTGTTTCTTGTATTAGCAGTAAAAAAATAAAAAGATTATATGTATCAAGAGTTTTACTAATTGTATCCATCGAAAATTTAATAGACTTTCAAAATTTCGAAATTGTATTCATTATACGTTCCCAAGGGTTCTAAAACAATATAAATGCAACCAAATCAATTATATATATATATTTTAGTTTTTTGTGGTGATATTCTATTTATATTAAAAAATATTTTTGCACTAAATATATTCGGGCAGATCAAACTATTGACCGGAAATGATGCGGTATTGTTGTTGTTCCAGGAAGAGCATACGGGGAAGCACTGAACTGCGTCAACAGTCATTTTTTTATGATCCATAACGATTTTGATCGTTATACAGCATGGCAACCGGGTATGTATAACGTTTGTTGAATAACGCTTCGCTCATCATGCGTTTTTCGTCAAAATTCACCGCGTTTGATTCGTGTTTTTCACCGTTTGAGACTCGGCGTTTGCTAACTGTTGACGTTAGCTAACTCTCCTCTCGTCGCTGTCGAAAGGGAATTGGATTTAAACTCCGGATAATGTTATGGGGCTTGTCGAGTTACGTTTTGTTCTACGTCATTTTACAATCGGGGCACAAACCATTTTTTGGGGGTAAATATTCGGCTAACAAAAACCAGCTAATCGCTGAGTTGTCTCTTTAATCGCTCTAGGCCACGCCTGCCAGTATTAGCGATCGGTCTTTCTGGAATGTTGAGTTTCGACAATTATTAATATCTTGCACACAACAAGGTTCAAGCGATGTCTGAGGTGAAAAAAGTGCGTTGTATTTTCTCAATTTTATTACAAATTATTTAAGTCTAATTATACCAGTAGTCAATATCAGATTTTCAAATTGGGTTCGTGTAATGTTCTTAACTCAATAGTTTGAAGGTTATCACGTGTTTAACATGAATAAATGTCTGTAGTCTTTATTTCAGGGACGTTCATAGGTTTCTATAAACACATTAAAGTGATTTTTTTTAAGTTTTCCGCTTGAATGTTGTATGGAAGCATTTTTGATATTATCTGGCTACCTATGTATTCAAGTTATAGTGTTACCTATTTTAGATTTTTTTAAGTGTGAAAATATAAAATAATAATTGGTGTTTTAAAGAACTAAATGAATTATGTGCTCATGTGTTTTATCTGTGCCTTTAATGGGCGTGGCCGTCTGAGTGACGTCAGAAGCTGAGGAGCCCATTTCAAATGTTCTCACTTTATAATTTTGTGGTTGACTAAAGATGTATTTATAGATGTGGCTCATTATCCACAATCACAATACGATAACTTGATTGCAATTTTTCTCCATGTCACTCAAGCGACGGGGAATACAAAGTCAAAACATTCGACTTGAATTTTAAGATGTCTTAAAAACAGGCATGATGGCAATATTCTGTGGATTTTTTTAGGGTTTGCCCTGGAGAAACTGTTAATTGGATTAATTAATTCAATTCATGAATTGTAATTATTTGTTGGTTTTTATGTTTAATCTCTTCCAGCCATTGTTGACTGATTGATGGTGCTTGGTGCGGACGGGCCTTCACTAAACAACAACATGGACACATCAAACTTTGCCCACGTCATCTTCCAGAATGTAGGCAAGAGCTACCTGCCTCATGCTGCACTGGAGTGTCACTATACCCTCACACAGTTCATCAAGCCGCACCCAAAGGACTGGGTTGGCATTTTCAAGGTGACTAACCGGGTTTGATATTTAAAAACAGCCTTGTGCAAATAAATATCCTTGTTAAGTCAATACATAGTTGCCAAATCATTTTTGATTAAGCTAAGAAGACTAAGTGAAGAAACTCCTCCTCAGCAAGTTGGAATGGTTTTAAAATTCAGACCTTGTGTGGAGAGATGATTGACTTTTACCAAGGTTCTTGCGTTAGCATGTTTGCAGACAACCTTGATGCAGTGTTAGATTAGATTTCAGTGCTTCCTCCTGAGCAATAACATTAAAAAAAAAATCTTATGCACTACTGTTCTGTCAGTGTTTGTCCAAATAGTACAAGTTTAAAACAGGTTTATTTATATGATGCACTTTGGATTGTTCGTTTGAACTGTGATTATTAGTCTAACTTTTAAACTGATCCATAAAAATAGTTCACTTCAAATTTGCTTGAGTTTTTAAACAAAAATGTTTGTGGTTTTTTTTTAAATCTAAAAAATGTGGTGCGGTAAAATTGAAAGCTGACAGAATTTTAAATAGCAAATTACAGAAACAAGCTAGTAAAACACACAAAGACATTTTTTGTGTTGATTTACATCGCTGCAATTAACATCTTTGTATTGCAGACTTTTCTCTGTAAGGTAATCTCAAACTGTAAATCACATTTAGAAAACTTCTTATTCATTCCCTTGGGGCAGTACACGCCAAACTTTCTAAAGATTTACAACTTCGAGACATTTTTTTGGTGCTTTAGTCACATCTGCAATCGCAGCCGTACAGCATGACTGGAGCCGCTTCGGGGCGTACAGAGGTGCGGGTTCGGGGCGGCTTGTCAGGAGGCAGAGGAGAAAGCAAACACTGCTTTGTAATTAACGCGTCTCAGCCGCCATGTGATTCATGAACACTTCCTGCATGTGTTCCTTCTGACTGGCAGATGGGCGTCCTGCAGGAACCTGTTGGGCTTTTCCTGTACATCTGCTCATCTCTTTGGTACACTTCACATTCTATAGTGCAGTGGTCCTTTGTCCTCACAAGTCACTAAAAAACCAAAATATTAGAAAAGTGGTTTTAACTGGAATCCTGACACCGAATGTTTTGGTCTGTGTGTGTCTTTCCATACACAATTGTAGGCACGTCTGAAGCAAGTGAAAGAGTTGCTCTCAAGAGTTTTCAGCCAGTGCTACTAATGAGCGCACCGGTGGGGGGGCTGGCCTCCAGTAATGACATAAACTCACTATGTGCATGTTTTAATTGCTTCCTGTTCTTTACTGCTGGAGGCTGGAAGTGCACCGGTTAACAACTGGGGGTTTCGTTGCAAACGAAGGAGAAGAAGGGGGGTATCTCTGGCTGGGATGAACACTCGCGCTGTTGTAGCTCGGGGCTTTTATAAATATCTTAACATATTCTGTCTTCGCTCGGGATTACATTGAGATGGACGAACATGATGCAGCACTTTTTTTTTTTCTAGTTAGATTTGTTTTGAGCGCTTTTGTGAGAAGGTGCACATTAAAAAGTCAGATCCCGCCATTAACTCTGATTTTATTTGACAGTTTTATGGCAGAGGATCAAATAAGATATGTATTTTCTGTACTTTGACACTCCCACCCCCGTCATCAGTCGTCGGTTTACAACACATAAAACGGAATTTCTTAGTTTTATTGGAGTTGTTGTTTGTTTCCAAGTCACGTTTGTATAAAAGCATGTTGCCGGTTGTTATTATATTACACTGTTTTGAAGAGAATCCTTGAAATGTCTTGAAGGTCGGCTGGAGCACAGCGAGGGACTATTACACATTCTTGTGGTCCCCCCTCCCTGAGAACCATGTGGACGGAATCTCAGTCAACAGAACGGTGGTCTTTCAGGGTAAGATCATATATGGAATATATTTTAAAGTTTGAAGTTTTGACTCAATCTGTTTCTGGCATTTGTGTTTTTATACAACAATAATTTTTTGGCTTTCTCGTGTTTTCTCTCCAGGATACTATGTGCCCAACGACGACGGCGAATTCTACCAGTTCTGCTACGTGACCTACAAAGGGGAAATTCGTGGAGCCAGCACACCGTTCCTGTTTCGTGCCAGTAGCCCCTCTGAGGAAGAACTGCTGACTGTGGAGGATGAATGCAACTCGGACATCTTGGTGGTCACCACCAAGGCGGGTTTTCTTGAGGTAAAGTCTGCAAATCGCATGAATACTATTCTGTCTAATTTTTCTTTAATAACAACATCAACCTCGACAAGCTTTTCAAAATCCCCGTGTAAAATTAGACTTGGCTTTACTTTAAAAAATTAGGACTGAAAAGCAGCTCGGCTAGTTGAACAAGATTATTTTCTCTGTGCAGAAAAAGGTGGAGGAAGTCCAGCGAGTGAAAGATGAGCTGGTGAAAAAGGTGGCTCTGCTGCAGCAGGACATGGAGCAGCTGGAATTGGACAAGGAGAGCCTGCAGAAGGCGTGCGGACGGGAGGAGGAGAACTGCGTCCTGCTGAAAAGACAAAATCAAGTAAATTGGTGTTAGCAGGGAGAAATTATTTTGCTTTATGGAAGAAGTACAGGTAGCAAAGTACAGGTAGCAAGCACACTGTTTTGACTTTTTATTGGGCCAGTCTTTTAACGCCCCCTAGTGAAAGACATGCAGACCTATTCACACGTATACCACTTATGGCATAAATCAAGTTTTGACAGATAATGTACATGTCTGTATTATGAACTCGTAATCCAACATTTTTACAACTCAACCGTTAAGTCTTGGAAGTAACGCCAGTTTGAATTCATTTGGCTGTCTTCTGCCATAAATCTGCTCCTTTGAAAATGACTTTCACAAGAGAGCAGCGGCTTATTTTGTGGCTGTTAATTTTATGGCTATAGTTTTATGTTTTTTTTTTAAATGTGGTGTAAATATGATTGTAAAATGATGATCTTAAATAGTAAAACAAATCGTTTGCTGTTGCTTGTTGAATGAGGATGTTTATGTGGACATGCAATTTACCAACTTTGACTATTTTGGTTTTTGGGTGTTTAACTGAGTTTGAATTTTAAGGCTTTTTTTATTTTTTATATGGCAAAAGCTGATTTGATTTGAGTTATTGAACACATTACACAAAAGGTTGAATGTTTGGAAGAAAGGAAATGAAAATCAACAGATATTTTGAGATATATAAAAAAATTAATTGCATTATTGCATTTTAACAGTCACTGCATTGATCGCTATTGTATTTCCTGCTTTCCAGGAAATGCAGAGTTCTTCCAAGGTCTTACAAGAAGAGAAAGAGGAAGTGAAGAGGCGGCTGGAAGAGGCCACGTCCAGAGTCTTGCAGCTGGAGGAAGACCTTATTGGAGTCACCCAGAGAGGCCTACAAAAGGAAACCGAGCTAGACTTGTAAATAAATGAAGTTCTACATGTTAAGCGTCAAAACATTATCTGACTCCGATATGCTAACTGTTTATTTATGTTGTTTTGTAGCCTGAAGGACAGAATGAAGAAACTCACAACAGAGAAGGAAACACTCGAGTCCCAACTCAACAACGAGAAAGATGAGAAGGAGCTCTACAAGGTAAATGCGCTTGTAGTTTTATGACTTCTCTTCCATTCTTTCTGCCAGGGGGAAAAACAAGGTCTCATTGGGTTAATGCTACTTCCAAGATGAAAAGCAGCATCGGAATGGCAAGCTCCCAGGATGTGGCAACTCGGCGCTCTCCTGTCACATAATCATTTTCTCAATTTGGTTGCCAGCGGTTTACTTGACAACTATGTTCAGTGACAGCTTTATGTCACATAAAAGTTACAATTGTTCTTATAATATTAGATTGCCTCAAAAGGGAGGCCTGTTTTGAAGTTTTTTTTTTTTTAATTACTGTGATTATTTTGCTCACTTTTTTTTTTTTTTTTCCACTCCAAACATCCAAAGCGAGCTTGCCATATTGAGCCGTCTGCTTCTTTGTTGTGGTGGGCACTGCAAAGGAAATGGGATTGCCACAAACTACACAGTCACGACGGAAATAGTCCCCAAAAAAAAAAAAAAAAAATCCCACATCTTATTTAGCTTGCACGATAACTGTGTGGCAGCTGGGCACTACCCAATCTTTTTTTTTTCTCTCCGTTTTTCACGGTGAATTAGATAAGGATTGTAATACACACAAAATATTTGTAAAAACGCAAATGCTCTTTTTATGTTTGCATCAGATTCACCTGAAAAACCGAGAGCTGGAGAACACTAAACTGAGCGCCGAACTGCAGATGATGAAATCGGTGGACGTTAACAAAGACAACACCATTGCTCAGTTTAAAGAGGAGGTGGGACGCTTGCAGATGTGCCTTACTGAGAAAGAGAAACAGTACAAAGAGGTCTTGGCCCAAGTATCCCCCTTGGTAGGCGCCGTTAATCCATCGGTCATATTCAGTGTCGTGAAATTCACACCCCTCGTATCCTAAAACCATTTTGTACTTGACAGGGAGATTTAAAAGCCCTGAAGGAGCAGCTGCGTCAGAAAGAGGAGCAGCTCCAGGCCAACCAGCAGCAGTCCACCTTACTGGCGGCCGAGTTGAGGGACGCGTCGAGCAGCCGCGACAGAACCATGTCCGAACTGTACCACATGAAGTTGGAGGCCGATGCTCTGCGACAGGCCAAAGCCGAGGCGCAGGCTCAGTGTGGTCGCCTGGAGAGCCTGGTGGAGAAGATGAAAGAAGAAGCTAAGCAGGAGACGGTGAGTCACGAAATCTACTTGCCAATTTATTAGGCACTTGATAAATGATCCTTGACAGTGATTAAAACAAATATGTCATGTTCAGCAGGTCAAAGCGGATGACTCCACAGACCCGGCTCTGGTAGGAGAGCTGCAGAGAGAGGTGGAGGACCTGAAGCTGCGTTTACACATGGCCGCTGAGCACTATAAGGAGAAATACAAGGAATGCACTCGGCTGCAAAAACAAGTGATCAAACTGTCTGAGCAGCAAGGGGTAAGTCTCACTCTTTCTTTTTTTTTTCCCCAGAGAGTTTATTTTTGGTCATAGAAATGAGATTTTTTTTTTCTCGTGTGTAGGAGGTGAAGAGAAACTCAACACAGGATCTAACAACCGTACCTGCTTCAGTGAGTCCAGACACGTCTCTTCCAGGTTAGCATGTTACTTGCAAACAAGTATTTGAATATTTTGTCAATTGCTCCTGTTTTTTTTTTTTTTTTTTTCTAACTGCTCTCTCTTCCTTAACTGTCTGATTAGCCTTCATGGTCCTCCCTGGGAGTCCTGGTTCTGCAGATCCCATGATGGAGGCCATCAACCAGGAGAAGTTTAAAGGCATCAGCAGAGAGGCGTACGACATGCATTCCAAATACAGGAAATACAAGCAGTTGTTGATGGTAAAAAAAAAAAAAAAATGTCAATGCTCCCTGTGCAACAACAACATTGTTTTGAGCTCTCACTGATCTGTCAGGAGGAAAAGGAGCGTAGCGGCATGATGCATGATGAGCTAGCCAAGATGGCAGTGAAAGTGAAGGAGCACCAGAAGATCAGTGAGAAGCTCAAGCTGCAGCTTGCGTCAGAGGAAGACCGTTGCATGGTGGGTGCATCCTCCAAACCGGATCTTCGCTATTGTCGGTTAATTAGCATTCCCTGCCTGTCTCAGGTTAGCTTCACGCTAATCGCTGCTATTGTTTTTAAAGAAATAATTCTCAAAAGACCGATGAATCGAATTGTCTCGGAAGAATGCAAAAGAGTAGTCAATTACTGATTACATTAAATAAATGTGAGTGGAAATATAAATATCAAAACAGAAAAAACAACAGGTGGGTAGAAAGTCACTTCCTGGAAGTTTTCGCAACAGTGGCAAATCAGAGCAGACGTTTGAATGCCAACAAAAACATGAACCGACCTTGCGGAAGTGGCCTCAGCCATCCCGACCGACATCGTGTCCTCTGTACGGCTAATCTAAGCTCAAAGGAGATCAACATTTGATTACACGCCGTCCCTTGAGCACAATCCTTGTGACGTTGTTTACGAGAAAGCCCGTCTGCTAGACAACACTTTAACGGCTGTTTATGTCCACCGCTGGAGACAAGAGAAGCTTGGCTCCGAAAGGCTCCTCTCCAGTTGCCGTCCTAATGCTTCGCTTGGCTCGGTCGCTCGAAACGCCAGGCGGATATTTGCCCTCGTGTCTGTGAGGAACTCAAACATGTTGTTTGGCTCCCAGCGGCACTGCACATAAATCAGCGCTCGCCGGAGCCGAATCTTTTTCTAACTCAGTGCATGAGTGGCGAAGGACAAAAAAAAAAAAAAAATGTGCTCATTCCTTCGTTGTTTATCCTTTGTTTACTCCAGAGCCAGGTAGCCGAGAAGGGCCGGGAGCTGAACGAACTCAAGGAGAAACTGGAGGTGCTTTTGTAAACGCTTTCCTTTTCTCTTTTATAGACTCCTTCCACCCTTAAAAAGCCCTCCTGAAAAAAACAGCGGCCATTTTCCCTCTCAATCTGCTCTTGAGCGTGAAATGTCTCTTCATTGTAAAAGTGAAGTGAATGTGTTCTCATTTTCCCTACCATTACTTTGGAGCACAGTGAAACCCTTAAATGGATTGAAATAATGTTGGGTGGCGCTTTAGAAGACCTGAATGACCCAATTAGAGGTTTGGACTGTAAATTCAATAGGCGTCTGCAACGAACATCAATAACACAAAATGGTCTCTGTACTTTTTAAGTGAAACCTCATTTGTGTGCGCACCCACCTGAGGAGGAACTTAAAACATGAGTGTCCCCCAAATGTTACGTAATTTGAAATAAGATTTTTAATGTAGCTGTTCTCTCCTAAAATTGGTTATCAAAATGCATTTCTTGTTTTAATTGCACTCATTAAGCTTGATTTAATTACTCTGCCACCTTGTTGTCATGGCAATGAAATCCTTACCGACATTGGACCAATATTTGGGATGCAGTGAGTCGTGATTTATTTTTTATAGACGAAATAGACTAATTTCAGGGAGGCCTCAAATCGAGGGTGGAAAGTGTGCTGAGCTATTCTGCTCAAAGCACATTACACAATGTAGTCTTGTATTATTTTATTTTTGAGTCGATCTTATTAGACTATGGAATAATTAGTACATCTTGCGAATGAATACATGTCATATTTATTCCCAACCCTGTCTTTTGTTTCTCCAGGAGCTTCAAAAGAGTTGCAAGAAGCCAGAGCAGGGGCCCAGCGGGAAAGCCGGCGTGGAGAATATTCAGTCCAGCGTGCCTTTATTCCTGCAGTTCCCGGTGCCATACGGCCAGGATTCCCCCAACCCTCTGTTGGTTTCTCAGAGTCCCAGCAAGCTGCAATTTGGGAACCCATACTCATCAAACTCTGACTCAAAAGGTCGGTTTGTGCCGTCTTCAGAAAGCAGAACCTCGAAGGTCGTATGATTTGGAAATCCCAAATCCCTCCTTACTCACAGTAGCTTTATCTGGCATCCGCAGATGACGACGATGACGAGCTGTCGGATGAGCAGCTGCTTTTCCTCCCCCCCGTGGGTCCGCCCTCCTGGGACAGCAACGTGGTGTGCATCCAACCCACCCGCCACCAGGCCCGACCCGACGGCCGCGAGGAGCCCGAGGGCGTGCCAAGCAACACCAACAACAATGACGTAACAGCCTCTCTATTTTTTTGGGCTATTTTGTAAGACTTTTTTTTTGGACAACAAGGTGACCAGTGCGTTTTACCTCTCAGGTTAATATCAACAACAGGCCCGCCGCTACAGAAGCCCCCAACCCGTTTGTGAACGACGGACAAACTCCTTTTTGCTTTGATCCCAGGTAACACACCTTCTCATAAACCCCGAGCCAGTTTTCCACGGGCGTCCTTTCCAAGCGCCGCACATTGCAACATGTGCAACGTGTTTGTTCTGCCACACCGACTTTCCACGCTCCCCACCGCTTTGCGTGCGGCCGCAGCAGCCCACCCACGTCGCATCAAACACGCGCTTTACAACCTTCTTTCCCGGCTCAGTCCATGTCATCACCAGACTAACCAGGGGAAAAGTACTTGATCTGAAGTACAGGGTGTGAGTACTTTTGCAACCTCTTCTGCTGACAACTTCTCTCCTCTGTGTGCATAGCATGGACATGAAGCGATGCCCGCTGTGTGAGGTCATCTTCCCGCCCAACTACGACCAGTCCAAATTCGAGGAGCACGTAGAGAGCCACTGGAAGATCTGCCCCATGTGCAGCGAGCAGTTCCCGCTGGACTGCGACCAGAAGGTTTTTGAGAATCACGTGCTCACTCACTTCGACGGGCACATGCTCTTGGATTAGTCGCCGACACTCACGTTTGGTGCATGACGACAGTGGCGTGAATCCACCCCCCCCCCCCCCCCCCCTTACCGCTTTCTTTCATAGACAGGCGCTTGTCAGTAAAAAAAAAAAATACTGATTTTAGCTTCCTTATGGCTTTTTTTTTGGGGTGACATTTTTAATTCACATTTCTAATTTTCAGTTAATCCTGAAAACCAAATGTTTAACCTTACACTGTTGAAGCTAAGATGGAGGAAGGGTACCAATAGCTGGGGGCTTTGCAACCACACAAAATCATAAAAATCATATGTAATATCTGAAATATATATATATATATATATATATATATATATATATATATATATATATATATATATATATATATATATATATATTCCATGACTGTGCACAGACATTATACAGAATTTTGTCAGATTTATTTTATTTAGAATAAGTACATCTATATTGTGACAGCCTTGATACTGTGTGTAACACTCTGGGTTTTCTTTTCTATCTGCTTTGAATATTTAGTTGAGTCATTGCATGTGGGTGAGTTTCTGTTTTATTGCGATTATTTTTCTCTTCATATACTTGTTTTATCTGTCAATGGAACGAATAAAGATCATATGAAACGTCAGAACAAACTTTTATTCCAAATAAGAAGTACGTTTTTCGAGGAAATACGGTACATTGACAATATTCTATTTTTTTTTGTATTTACCTCGTAACACAGATACGTATGAAAATATAATTTAATGCACTTTTAATACATTCACTGTACACTGTTGTCGAGATTTCTGGCAGTGACACAATTTGCCAATGGACTGCAATTCCATGCCTAAACATGTTTATACAGTGGAAATTTACATTTAATCTCAAACTATGCTGGAGCAATATGAAAATGAGTACAAAAACAAGTCAAGACCCCCTTTAAAGCAGGGGTGGGGAACCGAGGTATCATGGACGGTATACAACCTCCTTAAAAGCCACCCTGGTGATTTTACCGATTTTTTTTTTTTGTCCTGAAAATGTAGTTTGGCCTATGAAGGATACGACCAGATAAGAAGTTTCCCACCCCAGCTGTCTAACATGGCTTCCCTGTTGTTACGGAATGATTCACAATTCAAGGCAAGGACGAATGTCACAAGACGGAAAACACTTTTTGCAAATGGCTGCCACATATACTGTATATATTTACAAGGAACGTGAAATTGGCAAAAATGCTCATTTGTTGGCAACTTGTTCCAGAAAAATCAAAGTGCTTTAAAAACTGCATAGGGAAAAGTGAAGCTAAATAATAGCTTTGAGAGCTTAAACACTGATTTAAAACACGTGTTGCTGAAATGCTTGCAAATATCACCTGAGTTCACCCTCGGGTGTCGTGTTGGCGATGTAAAAAAAAAAAGATTAAAATAAAAAAAAATGAAATGTCAGCTAATATATACACAATGGCCATGACTTCCCCCTTCCCCAAAAAGTATTTGAGTTACTAGTTGTAAAGTAGAAGTTAGGCCACTCTGCAGCATTGCAAAAATAAAGTGAAAATGTTTAAAAAAATATTTAAGAAAAATAATATCCAGAGAATAAATGCAGAAAATTGTGTACAAATCAAGTCTAACCATTTACGCAATGCACCCAAGGACAATCTAAGTATTGATGAATGCCTTGTAAAACCTGAGCAGTTTTAGAAAGGCAGCCCTTGATAGTGCAGGTGTACCTAATATTGTGGCCGGTGTGTTTTTCGAAGTTCCAGTTTGGCACAAAGTTAAAAAACAAAACCTAATTTGTGTTTAGGTCCAAAGTTAAAAAAACAAACAAAAAAAAAAGCTTCAATGTGCAAATTACAGAACGGTGACCTACTTTTAAGCTTGAACATTCATAATAAAATAAAATTTTAAAGCATGCAAAATATATATATAAAAAAAACATCTAGTGTTTTGAGCAAAATAAAAAATGATGAGATTGAAGAAATCTGCTGGTGCCGGTGGATTCTGTCCACATGGGGCGCTATTGCTGCATCTTGCGATGGAGGATGTCGACGGACACAGGCGGGTGGAAGTTGATGGTGTGGTGCCGGAGACCCTGAGATGTTTTGTAGCTCTTTCCGCAGCGGCACTTGAAGGGCTTGCGGACTCGGATCTGCGTTCGATGCCCGTTCTTGGCGTGATACTTGATCCCGTTGACGTTCTGCGAGACGGAAAAGTTAGTCACATTTAAAAATATTCTTGTATAATTAGGACTAGTTAATTTATTCATGCAACATTTCAAATATATTCTAGAAAATTGTCTGAGAACTTTTGAGGGCCTCCATCTAACCTTGTATCTCTTTTTACAGCCCGGGATGGGGCAGGCGAAGGGTTTCTCATCGCCGCCGTTCATGCACATGGAGCTGAGGATGGATTGGGAGCTGATGGCGCTCTCGGTGGTCCACGACTCGTCGCTGTCGGATTCCTCGAAGTCCACATCCTCATCATCGCACTCGCTGCCTGCGTGTGAAGACGAAGAGATTAAGGTGAGTGAATCCGGCGTTAATTAAATGTGTGGAGGACGGTTACCCGTTGGTGTGCTGCTACGAAAAGACGAGGAGGGGGTGATGGGCGGGGTGACGGGAGGGGTGAGGTTGCCGCTGGGGTGGCGAGGCGGGACGGCGACGCTGTTGCGACACAGGCTTCCCGTTAGAGACAACGATAATTTGGGCTGCATCTTCTTCTTTAGAGCTTCGTGCTCTCGCCTCGCTGCTTCGGTCATAAACCTGCGCGAAAAAGAAGACATTGTAAAGTCAATTCTAAAATTTGTTTCTAATTTATTAGACATATTTGAAGATACAGAATTTATTTATTAATTTTTTTACCAGTTTAGATTTCCTAAATTATTTCGGGGGGGTGTGGCTAAAACTAAAGTCCAATTGGCCATTAAACACGAATCAGAATTTTCAGGTTCAAGTCATATTTTCACGGAGGACTGTTTAGGAGGTGACACACAATATGTGTATTGTATTATGGTGTTGAGAAATTAATCGGGCTGAGCGGTGAGCTTGGGTACGAGGCAGGAAAAAAAAAATCCTAGCTAAAGTCCTATAAAAAGGCAAACACAGAGTTTATAGACAGTTGGTTTAAATGCATCATATAAATGAAAATGTTCAAGCAAATAAGTGGAATTAACAAATCACGTGATAACCACATAAACATGCTTTTGCACAAGCTAGGAGGCGTCGGCAGACGTTTGCACGACTCGGTCGCCATATCAAAGTTGATTCGGTGTTGTAAAAACAAAGCGGCTACCAAGTCCTCATTCAACTCCTCTAAACGGTCCCGCAGATGACGTCTGAAATGGTTGTTGGGTCCTCAAAGGAGCTTTCATAGGGCTCAGCGCTAACACGCAATGACGTACATCCAACATCTGTGGAAATACTGAAGTGGTCGGCCGATCTTTTTAGCTCGTAGCTTTTGTTTACCTGTTGATGTAACTGAGGGCGACATAGGTGGGCTGCTGCTGTTCCTGCTTCTCCAGAAGGCGGGGGTCCGTGTCTGAGACAAAAAAAAGTTTGGATAGGTTGACCTTGAGTTGAATAATACATGGATGAATATTAACTTCAGACATTTGTATTTAGGGAAAAAAAAAAAAAATCTGAAAACATCCAAAAGTCTGACCTAGCACGTATTTCAGGGGAGGCAGTGCCCCCGTGGCCCCCCTTCTAGCTCCACCCGTGCAGGGAAGAGAAGTTTAATGTGTGTTTGTTTAAAGCATATGGAAGATGCTTTAATTATTTTTATTTTGGTAAAAGCCAGGGTTCCTAGCTTAATTTTTAGTACTATACTTTGCGAAAAACCTGCTTAGCGCACTCAGGCAAACACAGCACATTGCTCATTCATGAGCACTCAACACACACTGAGCTAGGAGCCAGACATCCATCTTGTTTAGCGGTGCTAAATGTACAACAATAGCCAATCTCCACACCCTGAGGTGAAGCAGGCCCGACTTCAAACGTTCCTCACGGCGGCGTCCATGTGGGAGAAGAGAGATGGCCCATAAAATGTAGCTGGCTGTGGAGCTCCGCCTCCTTGTCTGCTTGCCTCTGACTGAGCTGTGAAAGACTGCTACCCCCATGTGGCTGCTTTCCATCCATCAGCTCGCTTACGCCGCAGGCTGTTTGGACCGTGACTTTGTGCGTGATGCCAAATGCAGTAAAGACTAATGCATCTGTCAGACGACGGTGTTCATACACATCAGATGACATGAGAAAACTTTTTAGTGAAGGCATTTTTTTTCCACTGGATTCATTTTCAGATGAAAAAAGAATATAGTGGATATTTGAATAATTATATTCAGAATTTTTTAAAACAATATAAATTGAAAGTCTAATTTTGTGTGACCAGTGACTGAAATCGGAAGCCTTCGCGACAATTCGATACTTTAAATTAATTCTGGTATCGGCCTGATACGATACTTAGTATCGGAACTCTTTCCATCCCTGATTTCGATTAATCTGTTAGTCACGTTTCAAGTCAAGTCAAGTTTATTTGTATAGCCCTAAATCACAAGCAGTCTCAAAGAGCTTCACATCGATAAAAATTGACAATTATTCTCAAAGCATCCCCTGATCTTAAGTTCACCATTTTGGATTTTATTTTGTTTATAAATAAAACGAGGAACAACATTAGAATTTTTTTTGCGCAATTTCAAAGGAAAAATACTATTTTGCAAAAATACTTATTATACTTCTTCCCACTCCTTTTCAGGCATGTGAATATGATTTATGGTTTCTTTTTTAGTTATATCTTGCTTGCTACTCTTTTAGTTTATATATATATATATATATATATATATATATATATATATATATATATATATATATATATATATATATATATATATTTTTTTTTTTTGTCTTTTCATTTGTGTACAGTAATCTTATTTTTTTTCACGTTTGAAATAAACGAATACTACGTACTTAAATTGATATATAAAATTAGGTCCATATCGTGCAGGACTTCCAGTGAGTAAATTCAGAATTTGTGATACAACTCTTGTATTAGATCTCATTATGGTCTGCAGGTGTACTAAAATGAAAGGTCCAGTGTCCATGCCAGCGTTGTTTTCCATATAATTATCCATTCCAAAGACAGAGTAATCGCCCAAAGTCTGGCTTCTCGGCTGACATCACATAACAGTTTTATGACAGCCCGGCAGGTAGAGTTCTGAGAAAAACTCAACATCTGCCACTCTCAAGGACACTCCATAAGCATGTGCTTCATTAGCGTTGGATGCGGTGAGCGGGACAGCCACACTTCTCCGCCCTCCGTGGAAAGACGCTGACAAACGGCAAATGCCAGAGGCGGCTCACAAAGTCATGTTGTGAGCCTTGCATGTTGGCATGTGGGAAGCCCAGCAGAAGTTCACTAATGAGCCTCCATGAGTGCAATGGCAGCTCGCTCAAACGGCAGCGCATCAATCTGTTCCCACACGCTGTAAATCACACACACCTCACGCGGGGGACGACGGAGATGGATGGTCTCCGGGGGGCAATTCCCTGCAGTCTCTGCTATTCTTTTGGGGCCCACCAGCAGTTAGGCTGGGAGCACGGGGGACCAGGAGGAAGGCGCCTTGAGTAGAGATGGGAACCCTTTTAAATAAACTACACTGGTGGTCCACCTTGGTGGGCAAAAATTAGCAGGTGGAAAAATGTCAGCGTATCTCATTAAGTTGAGTGATGCAACTAGCATGAATGTACTTAGGAGGAAAAATGAACTGATTTAAATGCCCATACTCATTTTTTGTTGTAACACTCATTAGAACCCCGACGGCAGTGCCCAACAGGAACCCATCAACAAACTTTCCTAAGGCAACGCAGGAAGTGACGCCTGCTGCCGGCTAACAACGCCCTCTATGACCCCCCCCCCCAACGCCGTCTCACACTCACGCCTCTCATTTCCACCATCGTCTGGCTCTCCCCATCCACCCTCAAGGCCAGATGCAGCGTGGGGTCGGGCCGAGCCTTACGGTGACATGTTTACGGCGGCTGTGATCAGCGGGGGACACACGCGGGAGTGCTGGCACAGTCGATTCATTATGATGTGGCCTCAAGAAGGAAATGAAACGGAGTTGCTGAGTCCCCATGTGTAAGCTGTCGCGCGGCTTACTCAACACAGAAGCAATCTGTCAGAAAAAATATTTTTTTTTAGTATGAGGGTTAAGACAGACACACGTCTGTCATTGATAGCCCCATTTAGATTATTTAAAATTATTTTTATTATTTGGATTTATTTATGCACAGCTCTATTCAAAATATTTTTTTTCCAAAATAAAGTTGAGTGGAGAAATGAAATAAAAAAAAACTATAATTATAATCCACATTATGCAAAAAAAAACCCCTATAATTATAATCCACATTATGCTTTGAGTATGGGCTGCTGTTTTGGTTAGCAACAGCATTTTTTCTTTTTTTAAATAATCCAAATACAAATTTCTACTGCCTTTTTCTGCATTAGTCACCGTTATTGATAACTGATTTGTCATCAATATGAGCTATGTTTTGACAGGCACTGGGGAGGACAGCTTCTCGTCCGACAGTCACCACTAAGGAACATGAGCAGTGGTGTCAGGGGACGAGGAAATCTAATTAGGCCAACCAGGTGCACAGATCAGGGAACTAGTTAGTGCTTTTTTGAATTTATTACTTCCGCACAGATTTGAGGTGTGTGTAGGGGGGGGGCAGCGAACAAAATCTTTCTAAATGAGCCTCCAGTGAGGATTGGCAACAAGCAGACTGATTGTTAAACTCGCTTTGGACACTGCAGGCCATCATGACGCCAGGCTCCGGCAGTGCACACACATACAAACACACACATACAAACACAGACACACACAGGTCTTATAACACTCACTGTGTGCTTGGTGTCAACTACGGGCTGGTTTCTTAGCAACAAAGCAAACATTTCAGTGTGGTTTTCCCTGCGACACATAAGCACCAGACCACTATGGACATCTTTCAAGCTTAATTTAGGCTCCATGGAAAAATCTTTGCTGTTCTTCTGGTCCTTGTTAGTATCTGCTGGGTGAATATGTTCACAAAGTTGGAATCCATTAGTGACATATGATGTCCCCTTTTTTTTTTGCAGATGTTAGTTTTCCACTCTCACCATATTGTAATTGTACAATTGATTTAGTCATGTGAAGGAGCCATGAAATATATTTTTAAATTTGCAAGGAGGAAAAAAAATCTGTAGAAGGAAGAATGTTTTAATATTTCAAAATAATGTTAGATACCTGGTACCTTATGCCAAGGTATAGGTCGGATAACAGCATATGTCGCCCTCTTGTGGCCATTTTAGGAAGAGACACTAAAGGCAAAATGTGACGTGGCCAATTCGAAGAAAACCGCTATATTGGGATATATAAATCTGTTTATAATTGTTACTTTATTAAAACAAAGAGAATTTCTGAGAATTTAACACAACTATAAAATAACAATTGAATTGAACTTCATGGTGGTGACATTTCTTTTCCAGTGAGTTCACAATAGTCTTTTTGTAGACTCCAACGCTGAGTCACAGTTCACTACATGGACAAAAGTATTGGAATAGCTAGCAATGCCACCACCTACAGGTCTTGAACACAATGTGGTCATTTTTTTTTTTTTTTTTTTTTGCACCAAGCACAGCTGGATAGCGCCATCTATTGTCTGCCAGCCTCACCAGGCAGCCTGTTGCTCTGGAAGGGGGAATGTTGTTGCTTATTTTCCAGGCGCCTAATTATAAAGGAGAATGTGCTTCATGCAGCAGGCCACCAGATGAAGAGGAAGAGCGGCCAAATCAGGCACTCTGTCTATAATTATGCTTCACAGGCACTTGGCACAGTTTGTAAGATTTCGCACTTCTTCGAGTGGGCACACAATGAGGGTGGGGTGAGTGATTAAGGGGTGCACAAAGTTTTTCCATACCGAGTACACTAATTGCCTCATTATTTCCAAATAAGTCATTTTGGGGGATATGCAACTCACACCTTCGACACCGAATAAGCGGGGAGAGGATATTAAAGCCATTCAAGCAACAAACAAGAACAACAGAGGCGGCTGGCTCTTGTCAGCTTCAATAATGAGACTGAAATATTAGATTGAGGGAACAGATGCAGGAAGCGACCATGCTAAAACATGAGCATGGGAATTTAATCTTTACTGAGGTCCTAGGACTTGATAATTTTATCAGATTTGCGTAGGCAGCAACAAGTTTGCCAGGTTTGATATTTCCCTGATATTGAAAAACTACACAAACATGCAAACTCCTGCCAGAACTTCAAAAGTGTATGGCCATTATATCAACATGGTTCAACATAATAGACATTATATAAATAAAATTGAATGGAATTAAACATATTTTAATCTGTTTATTTCATTCTTGATGCAAGGGTGGGGGAGGCATTTAAAAAAAATCTCAGAATGCGTCATCTTTAAAAAAAAAAAAAAAAACTCAAATGATCTGTAAAAGCATTTCCGTATCTCACGCAAAAAAAAAAAAAAACTTGATTGAAATAAAGTTTTAAAGTTGCTTGACGTTGACGTCATCCGGTAGTTTGGCGCGCGGGATCTCACGTCGCAATAAATGTGGCACGAGCGAGAAGATAAACGCCAACAACTTCCTGATGGAGCAGCAATAAAAAAAAAAAAAAAAGTCGTCGACATGTCGCGGCAAGTTCTCAGGCGGACAAACTACGTTTATATCGGGGTGTGATGGACCGGAAGTACAGTAATACCAGACGAAGAGCGACTCCCACCACACCTAGCAACAAGGTTGTCAAGGAGCAGGAAGCCACCGGCTAGCGCCTTAGCCTAGCCGCTAATGCTAACCGCGTTACAGGGCCGTCGCGCTCTTACCGATGTGGGTATCCTCGATATGCAAGATGAGCTCGGCCAGGGAGTCGAAGTGGAGTCCGCAGCTGCCAAACCTGCAAGCGTTGGAGAAGAAAGAAGCAGCGGCGATGCCTGTCATGGTCGCTGCTGCATCGGAACCGAGCTCGGCAGCTGGCTGACGGCCGCAGCGCAGCGGTGAGAACAGCTGGAGCTGCAGGCACAGGGGCGGTGTTCAGCGCGCCGGTCGGGACTTTTTCGAAGCCGCGTCAATTGACGCAGACCGGTCATTTTGCCGGTAAAAAGGCTGCCTAGCTTCATAACAAAAGCAGAAACCGGAAATTGTAAGTATTGTCAACATATTTTTACTTCTTTCTCAGTTTTTTAAAATACGTACTGTTGCTATTTCCTAGTGTCTTAATTTTGTCTTTGAAAATGAATTCACTCATTAATTCATCATTAAATAATATCAAAAATATATACATTTAATCAATTTATTATTATACATAGAACTGTAACTTTTTTAATCGTGACCTGGCTTATACTGTAATTTTATTTTTAAAATTAAATACTTGATCAGTCTTTTTAACCCGAGTTAAATGAAAAAGCACTTGGCAGTGTAATACATTATTACTGCCACAAGAGGGCAGTGTTTGTTAAGTTTAATACATGCTGACGGTTCTGAAGTTCCTCCCGTCCCTAAGTGGCTGTCACTGTGATTTTACCATCATATATTTGTTGATGTTATGATGAGGTAATCATTGTTTTTCAATTTTGATCATAGACGTGGATGACCTAATGAATTTATTACTGTTTGTTAACTATCAAAATTTACTGAAATTACTGTTTATTTAAACAAGGGGAGCCATATTTTATAGCTGTTGGCATCAAGAAATAATTTGCTCTGTTATATTTTGACATGGGCTTCAATTAGTGGTGGTAATTACTCAGTGTGATATATTGTAACAATAACAATAGTCTGCATACCATTTTGTCGCAATCAAAATATTGCAGCTCTTGATAAATCGTGTACAGTATATCTTTGGACAAAAAAAGGACAAAAATTGACCTATAAACTGATTAAAATGTGACTTATATGACCTCACAATCCTATATTCTTTACCTTTTCAGTGTGGTCCCACACTCCTTCATTAGACAGAACACAAACAGGAGCCCGATTTAGATGTCACCAGAGCCATGGGCCTATGCTAAGCACACAGACCATTATCTTCCACCCTAAATCCACAGAAGCATCAGACAGGCAGCTTCATTCTCCAGCCACCTAATGTAAATGTTACAAGCTGGAGTGTTTGAGAGCTGGAATGTCACTGGGGTTATCTATGGGAGCCTCCCAGTCCATACATTTTGTTGAATTAGTTTCTGCAGTCAGACTTGTATAGGCTCAACTGTTAATCTGCCTGTGGACATTTTACAAGCTTTTTTTTTCCTCCTAGGGACGCAAATATGACACAAACAAGTCTTTGTTATAAGCAACTTTTGAGACATGTGGACTGTTTTTTCCTAAAAGCTACTTTTTAATCTTCAACGCTTTTATAGATTCCGCACCTTTTGCCATCTATGCAACACTTTTCAATGCCTTCCAAGGTGAACTTCCTCATAAGTGTTGCACAAAGGCATAATAATAAAAGGTTTAGTATAATATAGATCAAATCGGCTTTAGTGTGGGTCACTGACCCAAACTGCATCGCTGCTTTCCAGCCTTAATAGTCCGCTTCTCTGAGAACATAATGTTTGGACTGGTCGGGTAATATATTGGCAATAAAGAGACAAAAGGATGTCATAAACGTTGATTAAGGCTCTGGTTAAAAGACACAGGCGGAGGAGCTCTGAGTTATGAGGGCTTTTCAGACTGCGTTATTGTTTCAGTGACAGTGCTCTTAGCGGAGTGGTCGCAGGCAAGTGGTAAACATCTCTCAACGTGCGAGGAGTCATTAATCCCAGGAGCCGGGCTGTGGCTTCACTAGCGGTGTCTGTGGCCCCCCCAGAAATCACAGCCAGTTGGCACCAGCGGGTCAAACAGAGCAACCAAATAAATGGCTTGTTCTCAGAAGTCCTTTAAATCTCTTCTTATATGCGGAAAAAGGCGCACATTAAAACAGGGGAGGGGAACAACTGTCGCTGCCAGGTGGTGTGATGTGAAAGACGTGATGGAAAATAGCTGCAGGATTATTATTATTTTGTAGAGATGGGTGAGTTTTTTGCTCGTATCGGTATCGGGCTGGTCTTTTTTTTAAGGTATCGGGTACTCATGGAAGGTGCCGATTCCACAGCCACTGATACTCGAGAAAGAAAAACCATCTCGATGACAATTACTCCTAAATGGAATATTTGAATTAAAACTGAAGTTCAGAGCATTAACATTACGTAAGATTAGTAAAAATAATTTTATTGAGTTAAAAAGATGAATTAATTTCCTTTGTAAGTGATGAAGAAAATTTATAGAATAATATAATTTATATATTTTTTATATTATAATAATTTATAGAATAATACAGAATAATTTATTTATTGATTATCAACTCATTGCCTAAAATTATAAAATATAAATGATAAAACTCAGAACTAAAACTTTCCCCTCATCATGCGTGGATTCTGTCATGTTTAAAACAAATCTGTTAAGATGTCAAAATTGGTACGTGTCTCCCAAGTCCTCATTTTCACCTTGGGAAAAACTTAATTTGTCCCATATTTTTTCCATCAACACATGGAATCTACACATGAATAATCGGAGCCACAAGGAGGAGGAATCCAGGAAAGCTGTGATTTGGGGATCGCTGCCTAATCAAGAGCACTTCGACAATGATTGAAAGTGGACTGGCTTTTTGCCAGCAACCGTACCAATTTCCATACTTCAGTCTTGCAAGATTTGCTAAGGTCTCTACTTGCTCATACACAATAGTACTTCAGAATTTACACTGTGCAGGCCTTTTGCTTTTTGTACCCTTGAGAATTGGCTTCAACAGACTGGGAGCAAACGTGGAGCTTTTTTGGCAGTGGTACAAAGACTTGGAACCCAATAATTAGCCCTATTGGGTGCATTAGCGGAGATTGTACCTTGAGACACATAAATGCACTCTTATTACAGGCCATAAAAAACTTTTGGATGGGTCGTAGTTTAAAACCATAAAGACTTGAGGACAGCTTGGGGTAGTATGAGACATGAGTTTGCAATATGAGTTGCTTTTGCTTTAAATTGACAGTATGTTGTTTTTATTCGTTATAAAGGACGTAATGGATGTTTAGTCCAGGTCCAGTGCCACTATTTGCAGTCTACTTAATTGGCCGTGGCCGGAGCTCCAGTTTTGGACCACACCCCACACCCGGCCCCCATGCATGCAGTACACCGCCCCTGGTCCATCCTCCTGGTGTGTGCACTTGCAAACTCCGCCCATCCTCGCACCGCCTCCAAGCGGACCGCAATGATTTAGAACTTCAGGAATCCCACGTGACGTCACCCCCGGGGTGACGTTATGCTTCTCTAAATAGATCGTATTGTAATCTTTTCTCAGTCCAACGTGGTTTCTTCTGAGTGGCCGCTTCGCGTTTTCTACACTTGTTTGGTAAGTTGGAAAAAAAAAGACTCGTAGTGGGACGCACGCTGCAGTTTATTTTGACACCATCATTGCTACTTTTGAATGCAACAGCTTGTTTTGTCGTGACACGATTGTTTATGATTTCTTTCGTTGATGCACGTTGCTTGTGATTAAGTGTCACGATGCTGGCGCCGTGACATGTCACTTGGGTGTTCACCGTTAAGTTTGAAGTCCACACAATTTATCGATGGAATATCTCAAGATAGATTATTGCAAAGCATGTTTATCTTTATATTGGATCCATCGGGCTGGGATAGTTTTCGCTTGTCCCATCTCGGGATAGGGAACCAGCCTCGAGCCGGTGTGCGGTGCGCGCGCTGCAGCCCACCACAGCAAAGCGACCACATAATCTCTAGTCGATGTTCTCCTCTAAAAAAAAAAAAAAAAAAAAGACTTCCTCGTTGTTGCAATCAATTCATCCACACCATGACGTCATTTTGCAGATAAGTCGATATTTGATGCTGACGAGGCTTACTTGTGCTGACGCGGTTTAAAAAAAAAAAACACGCAAGTTACACGCTCCAATTATTTGATTGCTCTCCACTGTCATTATGTTTATGTGACACGCTATCAATAACTACTTGTGTCCAAATGCATGCTGATAAATGATTATGTAGGCTTGCACCATTAGCCAGTGTGTCGCCTTTAATTATTTATAGTAATCAAACGCCCCATATAAAAGCTTTAAGCTTGATGATTCTATTATTTATTCAGTACATTTAAGGCTACAGTGTATGGATGACATTGCATACATGCATAGTCCTATAAAATCAGATCAAACTTAATGGAGAGGCTTTAACTGACATAACATCAATGCTTTTCATAAGAGTAATGTTCTTTTATTGTTTATGGGCAAACTCTACCTGAAATGGGGTTTCTGTTTTTAATCCATCAATGTAAACATAACGTGAGTGGCAACAAGGGGATGGCTATTTTTTTTTTTTTAAAAGGTGTAAGATGTTGCTGGAGGGTGTAATTGAATCAGTGACATTTTCGAAACTTGATAGTATCGACTCTTTTTGTTGTATTTAAGCATCTGTAGGTTACTGTAATACATTATGTATAATTAGTTATGTCATTTGTAATGTTATTACTGCCTCTTAATTGTAATGAATTGCTCAACTTGGTTTTATTCACCCCCCTCAAAAAACAGGTATGAAATTATTTTTTAATAAATTGACAAATGTGCGACAATAATGACAAACAACATATTATAACCTGACCTTAGTTAGCCTCTTTAAAAAAAATCATAGCCACAGATTAATTTAGAATAAGAAACTTTATATTCAAAATAGAGCCGGAAATTAATTCAGATGAAATAAAACACTAATAAAAAATAATTGTATCGTTAAATTACGGGACACTATATGTGCTAATGTAAATGTAAACTATGTAATGTGCATGTAAACAAGATCTGAGGCGTAACTCTGTGTAAGAAGGCGGGACTTAAACACAAACGCAAGTTGCTGCAAATGGAAGAATGCACGCCAATGTTGTTTTCCAAATCCGGGGCAGATAAGACCATTTTTGCTTTTTGTAATTTTGTTAACTTCCCTTCAACACTTTACCTCATCCTTGTCTCCACATTTGGAAATGTCACTTATGTGGTTAATGCGGACCTAATTCTTCCCATATTCCAAATCAACTTGTTGATTATCCAGCTGCATGTGAAACACAACCTGGATTTCCATTTCTTTCGTAATGGTTGCTACATCTGGTCAAGGTGAAACAATCCTCTCCTAATTTTGGCTTAAATTTATAAAATCAGTCACGGTTCAGTCAACAATTTCCCTCAGTCATTCATAAACAAACATCCCTTAAAAGCAATATTTTCCAACTATTTTAGGGAAAAAAAAAAATTCCTTGGCACAGCATCACACAAAAATGTCTCACCAAGTGCATCGAGCGGTTAATTATGACATCGAGTGGAAGAGCATTTAATTGGTCTACCTGTCACTAGAAGTTTCTGGCATGGCAAAATGAACACAGATGTCATTTTGCAAACCACTTGAGTGAAATTAGATAATTTCCCACGGCACATCTGATAATCGGTCACGGTGCTGCGATTAAGAAACGCCGCTTTAAAATGGATTGAGTGAGCTTGCATACATTGTGGTCCATGTCCCCCGCCCCCCCCGCCTGAGGGACTGTGGTGATCCCACCTTGAACCTGTACTGTCAAAGGCCCAGGCTGTGGAGGTTTGAATTGCTGTGCATGTTTTCGCTTGCTTTAACCCCGTACGCCTTTTCGCCCCCCCGCCCCCCCTCGCCCGCCACTCATTCCCTTGATGTGCTGTTGAAATTCAAATATGCACTCAACCTGGAGAATTCATTCCCTTACTTCTTCTTGAAATTGAACTCCACACCCTTAATCCTTCCCCAGCGCACACATCGGGTTATAGTTAATGTAAAGCGTAACCAAATTTCCTTTGCCGAAGTTAAACATCTATATCAAATTAGAGCCAAGTGGCCTTTCCAAGAAAAGGATATTTAAGTACTGATTATGAGAAGTGTGAAAGTGATTGGGTCATTTACAGAATTAATCATTCCGCCTTTTTCCCCCCACCTCATATGGTTTGAATTTGGATCTATTTGAAATGCAGAATGATGTATTTTTCACCCAGGACGATATTTTTGACACAGAACAAGCGACAATGGAAAGCCGCATGAAAGTCGCCATTTTTCATCCAGTGTGGCTTCATATTTTGTTTGTTGTGTCAAAGTGGACCAGCTGAGTTTTCAGGGGCCCACGGCGACCCGGTGACAGCAAGCGAGAACTGGGCCTCGTTGGTCTCTGACAGCGAGACCCTGTCCAGACCTTATTCGTGAAGCCCGGCTTGTTGGCAAAACAGCGCTGCTTAGCATAACACAATATTTGAGTGTTTTGACTGTGCTTGAGGAAATAAGTCTGTAGCCATGAAAAAGACACATTTAAGTAGTTTACATTTGGGTGCCCAGTTAAACTTACCCAAAGGTAAAAATAATCATAAACATGTTAAGTGGAATAAATGACAAATTTAGTAAGGAGGAATTATTTTATAGCATCCCATATGTTTCAATAGCCTCTTGTATGAAATAAAATGACCACATCAGAGCTGTAACAGAAAACACAGCATTTGGGTTTTACACGGAACTCAGCGACTGTCGTGCGTTTTTAGATAGATTTTTAGACACAACATTCCCCGGTCAGATAATTAGATGCGCCTTATTATTAGATTACACATTACAGCCTGCATCTGGCGAAGGGTAACTTCAAAAATGCAGCGATGTCTTGTTAGGACTGTTATAAGAATGGTGGTGTGCAGGTCAACAGATAAATAAGAGACCGAAAAATTCTCCCATAAAAAGTTGATAATCATTAATTATATGAGAAATGTGGGAAAAAAATGGGAAATACAAAAGTCAGTTGTGTGGTATAAGGATATTTCAAGAGGAGCCAGTGCCCCTGCGTGGCCCCCCTCTAGCTCCGCCAGTGCTTCTTATATGTATTGTATAATACGGTATTGCTGATATTTTGAATTTGAAGAGCAATATATAAGCATGGACCACAAGTTTCTGAAAAACTATTGCTTAGAAAATTCTTCGCCTGAACAGGGACTTGAACCCTGGACCCTCAGATTAAAAGTCTGATGCTCTACCGACTGAGCTATCCAGGCTCTTATGGATGATTATGGTGTTAAAAAATCTATTCTCACTACTGCACTTCATCTTCCAAATGTCCTTGACTTCCATGTAGCGCTCATCTCGCCAACAAGGTTGAGCGTTAGATTGGTTAATCAAACGCTGGACTTTGCAACCGAGACAGGTAGTCAATCCCTGTTTGTAGTTTTGCATTTGCAACACTGAGTCAAGGTTGTATTTTCCTAAACGCACTCCGGGCTCTGAGCCTTTAAACCGCCGCATATTCGGCCTTGGATCGATCTTGAGTAGCCGTTAAAATGTTTTGATGTGTTTTCCCCCCCCCCCCCCCCCTCTGATGCGCAACCATGAATGCATTTTTAGATGAATTCCGAATGTCTCGTTTGTGCCGTTGCCATGTCTACATTCCGATAACTATAAGTGAAAAGAGGGATGAGCCAGTTACAGATTTTGCAGACCTATAATTTTTTTTGGTGGGTTGTTTTTTGTTTATTATTTTCTTTAAATGGAATATATGACACATGTTCTTTTTAAAAAAATATCCTGCATTTGTTTGTATATTAGCGTGGCATGAAACTTGGCCATCCATGACTTCAGTCAGATTTTACAGTTTGCAGCACCTGGCAAAAACAAATAAATCTCCATTTTTTTTGCTTTCTTTATTTTATCATCTTGAATTCCAAACAGGATATGACAGGGTCGGAGTGAGTAATGTTCCCTTGAGCGAGGTATTAAACCCTCCCAATTCTTCCTCAGGTGCTTCAGTGTGCCTCTAAATTGTGTGGTTGCTCTGCTCAATAAATGTAATGCTTCAATATAGTTGCGGCTCCAAGGTTGAGCACACTCTGTCCCAGAAAGTTGGTCAACCTCCAGTTTGTTTGGATTTCAAAACAATTTTTCCCCACAGGAAATATTGCCAAAAAAACTAATTAATGCCAGACGCCAATGTGAAAAATAACCCAATTAACATGCAATGCTTTAAGTCAAATTTTAACGTCTGTCATAAAAGTGTTAAAAGAAGTTTGGAGTATTATGAGCAACCTTTCCATATTTGAACGATTAAAAAAAGCCCAAATATATTAAATGAGGATTTTAAAAAATCAAGTAAATCTCGTGTTAAGACTACCTTTGTAACCTTAAATTATATAATACTGAAATTTTGATAACAAGTGACGAAGCCATGAGGCAGCTTGCCAGTTGTTGACTAAACGTTAGCAGCTAACGTTAGCATAAAGCCCACTGCCAGAATTTCTGGCTGGCTGTAAGATGTAATGTTTTTGTTTTTTTCAATCCTTGCTCGAAAATATTAACCTTAAATGTCAAATCATACAATACTAAAATTTTGATAAGTGCCAAAGCCAAAAGTTACTGACTAAACATTAGCAGCTAACATTAGCATCAAGGCCATTGCCTGAATTATGGAACAAGTTTGCATTTTATGTTTTCTCATGCTGTACTGCTCTGCCACATCACATCTTTCTTGTCATAAGACCCGATTGAAAAAATCTGACACTCAAATGACTCCTTTATGATGAAACTCAAAGTTAGAATCCCTCAAACCTTAAACGACATTTGAGCGTCTTAACCAATTTGTCTCATTTTTCCCTAATTGCAAAATTACAGAAACAATTGAGGTGAAAACAATTTTCCCCTAACCAGCAGATGTGGTCTGCCCCCGAAATTCTGTACGAGCTTTGTTTGTCAGGTGTCCCAAGAGGAGATTTGGCTAAATCCATCGTTTTCAGCCCTTGAAAACCGCAACCCATTACTTTCACATAATTTAAAGTGAAACGTGAGCAGACATCGTTTATTACCAAAATTACCTTGCAGCTGCTACAGGTGCAATATAATTTTATGCCACAAAATGACTATATTTTTCCCAGTAGGATACTTCTGTGAAAACCTGCGTGACTTCCTCTCTTTATTTTCCTCTTTTTGTCCCTTTTTTTTTAGTTTTATGAGAAGTTGTGATGAACTCAGACCCGGAAAGGCCGTATGTTTGCAACGCTCCTGGCTGTTCTCAGGTTAGTGTGTCAAGTGTGTGTTCATGTGTGTAATATGACGAGGACGCAGAGGTCGAATGAGGAGGAGGTTACCGTCTTGCATATCAAGGAGGGACTCGAACGGCCGTAAAAAGATCTCAGAATCTTTGAAATGCATTTGATTCATCTTTGTATTGATGCATGTTGTGTCCAGCGCTTCCCCACTGAAGACCATCTGATGATACATCGACACAAACATGAGATGACCCTTAAGTTTCCTTCCATAAAGAATGACAACTTGTTATCAGGTGAGTTACGACTGTAATCTTCACCACGCGCCTTGTTTACAGTCTTGTGACGCGCACGCGGCTAGCCCAAGAGATGCTAACGTCTGACTGGGACAATTTTGTTTTTTGAATGTCTATGCACTCAGTTGATCTTCTGGAAAGGTTTCTAAGAAATAGATGACATGCTAATTTAAGTTATGTCAAGGAAATTCTAAATGTTTGTTTTATTATGCAATATTTTATTATATTTATTTATATTCATTTACTTATATTTCATTTTTATTTATCTATATTTATATTTTTAGTTTTATTTATTTATTTATTTATTTATTTATTTATTATTTTTTTTCTATTTTATATTTTTATTTTATTTGAAATGAATATATTGCTTTTAAAATCATTTCACCACATCTTATCATCACCTCCACTCTCGTTTTTCTTTCAAGCACTATTAGCCTCCAAGAAAAAAAAATGTGGTGAGCAAAATAACTCATTTAGGGTTCATAGGTCAGCATGCAAGTCAGAGTGAAACAAGCCTTGGTCTCCTGAAAGTAGATAAACAGACTGTGAGCTATGCTTTTAGCCTTTGAAACAACCCTGATCCTAAAATCACCCTCAACTGTCTGAAACCTGATCTGCGCGAACCCCCCACAAAGCCAAGTTGACTAGCACAGCTTTTTGAGCGCGCTCAACAAATGAGACCCCCGCATGGTGGCTGAGATCTGTACTTTATCAGCCCATGCTGTCCAGGAGAAGCGGCTCCACTTCCTCATCAAATTGTCACGTTTTCCTAAAAATAATAGCAAGCACATTATAGTAATGCGCTTTTTTGTTTTTCAAGCAGTTACTCGAATGGAGCAAACCAACGTCACCCCGCAACCAAAGTAAATAGCGAAACCATTTGATGGAATTAAATGTTCAACAAAAGTTTCTTACAAACAAAGTCCAAAAAATAACCACATGATCATACTTGATCTACAGACCAGACGCCAACGCCAACACGCTTCCTGAAGAACTGCGAGGAGGTGGGACTGTTCAGCGAGCTCGACTGCTCCATCGAGCAAGAGTTCTGCAAGGCCCAGGAAGAAGAAGACTCCAAACAGGTACGACGGAAATGGAAGCCTGGGGTTAAAACAGGTGAACCTGAAGCCGCATGCTCTCTGACAGGGGTCAGGTCAGGTGCTGAGGACTTCCTATCTCATCAATCATATCACTTTTCCACCGCAAGCAGATGTAGGTTAGAGAAGAACAACGTCTTTCCACTTTTCTTGTTACAAATGGATTAACTTCTTTTTTACCACACACCCTGATTTTTTTTTGGAGTGTATTTAAAAAAAAAAAAGTCCATAAGTATTCACAGCCTTTGCCCTGAATCTCTAAATTGAGCTCACGTGCTTCCTGTTTCCACCCATCATCATCAAAATGTTTCTACAGCTGAATTGGAGTTCTTCTGAGGCAAATTTGATTGGAGATGATTTGGAAAAGGAGCACACCTGTCTATACAAGGTCCTACAGTTGACAGCGAAGGGATCTACAGTTTCTTCTTTAGCTAAAGGATTTTTTCTCTCCTGGGCACTGGCGGCGCTATGGGGTGGCCAAAATGTGCTTGGACCTCCCCCAGGTGTCTTTTGTGCTATGTCTTGTTGACATTGACAGACCTGGCTAGCAGGTGGAGATTTGTCATCCAGCCCAGGTGAGGAGATGAGAGATTGAGTTCTTCACCGGTAACATCAAATAAAACGTCAACTTGTGAGCGAGTCCTCCATCTTGGAAAGTTTCCAAGCGTCCTTTGGACAGTTCCAATAAACAGCACGCTTTGTAGATGAAGACGATGATGCAGTGCTACTTGTCAAATCGTCACAAGACACATTTCTTATCTAATCTGGAAAAATGTGTGGTGCAAGTTCTACCTAAGGATATTGTCCAAGTAGATCTTGTCTGTGCCCGGGTCAGCCACGTCTAGCCTCCCCAATTTGGATGCTTTATGACGGGAGTTTGTGCCAAGTCAGCAGGGGGGGGGGGGGGGGGCGAGCCCCAGCAAGGAAAATATACACAATTCAACAAATGATAGAAAGAATGTGACATGAAAAATGTCTGATTTCAAATACAGATTTACATAACCCAGTTTTGGGGATTTTCAGAACATCTCTCTACACGGCCAAGGGGGCCAACACCAGCAGGCCCACTCGAGAATGGGCAACCACGACACCAGCATCGTGATCCAGCAAGCGCTACCCTCTCCTCAGTCCAGCTCCGTCATCACTCAGGCTCCATCCACCAACAGACAGATTGGGTGAGTCGGAAAGTAATCAACCTCACGTTTAATTAGGAACGTTGCAAAGGAAATTGTAAAAACATAAACAAGCGGTGCAACTATTGGCGGGTATCTCGACAGGCTCGACCTGTCTTCTTTGTTTTGATGCCGATTGTCAAACGCTGGTCGCTGAGGTAATGGCAGTGTTTTGTTACTTTTGGTTTTTGCTCTTCATTCCGTATTGTCCCTAAGCAGAAAATACCAAAGATGATGTCACTGTTGAAGTCTTCAGTAGTGTCCGCTTTAACAGTGGTTTAATATTACATGTTCTAAGATTGCGGGAGAATGACAGCTCTCGTGGCGTGGTTGTCTGGGAGTTTTGGGCTACCGTGCCATAGGTGTGAAATGATACCTGGAATGTGGAATGAAGTATAGGGGAACCTCAAAGGCGGAACACATTCCGTTCCTGAGTGTTGGTGTCATTCCAATTCACTTCATATTGTCAGACAATTGTAAAAAAAAAAAATTAACAAGTGATGATGGATACTTTTTCTTTCTCCTTTGAGGCTTTTTGAACTAAGGTCTTTTATTTTATTTTATTTTATTTTATTTTATTTTATTTTATTTTATTTTATTTTATTTTATTTTATTTTATTTTGAAACTCTCTGACACTACTTCAATTTATTTGATTTATTTTATTTTTTCATTTTATTTTTTATTATTTTGTTATTATTATATTTTTTATTTTGAAACTCTCTGACACTACTACAATTTATTTGATTTATTTTATTTTTTCATTTTATTTTTTATTATTTTATTATTATCATATTTTTTATTTTGAAACTCTCTGACACTACTACAATTTATCTGATTTATCTAATTTTTCATCTCATTTTTTATTATTTTATTATTATTATATTTTTTATTTTGAAACTCTCTGACACTACTACAATTTATTTGATTTATTTAATTTTTTCATTTTAGTTTTTATATTTATTATTTTATCATTATTATTTTTTCTTTAATGCTCTCTGACATTACTACAATTACATTTTATCCTGGATGACACATCATCATCAAGTCACAATTTTCCCACATTTTTCAGAGATTTAAATTTTATTTGCTCCCTAACTGAGAAAATTTCACCACATACAAAAATCTGCAAGGTTCACCTTCACTTACCAAATACGGTTCCTTGCCCGATAAAAACATAAAGCAACTTATATAGTGACAGTGACGACTTTCAGCTGCATGATGTTTGATACTTATGAATTTAAGACCTCCGCGGAAGTCATTCCTGCGAAGGTTGCTCTCCTCTTTATCTAACGATTACACTCCCCGGCTATCCCTCGACCCCAACCACCTTCAGACTTGTGCCAATTCTGTGTTACTTTAAACCAGGCCTTGTGGAAAGCCAGACATTGAGATGTCTCAGTGTTAGGCCCATGCTGCGTCGAGGTTATCCTGAGTAGATTTACAGCTCGAGAAGCTTGTGAATATTGGATGGGAGGCCCATCACTATAAGCCTGACTGACATGCCGTCGGGCTCTTTGTCAAGGACGGGACAGGGGGATGGAATTTCATCCGCTTTGGAGGTGCAGCGGCAATCACAGTCGGTAACCTAGACGTTGCGGGATCTGCTTCACCTGAGTTTACCTGTCATTAAAAACTCACGGAAGATTTTTTACCTCTTTACTGCTCACAATTGTGATTTTTTTTTTTTTTTTTCGGACTGGGATTTTCCTGAATATTGTTTTTTTTTACTCACGTTGGCTCAAATTCTTAGTTGGACCCATGCGTTGGTAATTACTGTTGGCAAATATCAGATTTTCCCCATCTATGATGTTTTTATAGTTCATCCTCTGAGGTTCTATGATGAAAAAAAAAACTATTTAAAATACCTTTACATAGAATAACGACTTTTCCTTATTTAGGA
This sequence comes from Syngnathus scovelli, assembly GCF_024217435.2. NCBI lineage: Eukaryota > Metazoa > Chordata > Actinopteri > Syngnathiformes > Syngnathidae > Syngnathus > Syngnathus scovelli. Next base: position 4,119,077 of record NC_090855.1, read on the forward strand.
TTGATAGGTTTTCAAGCAAACGTCGAAGGCCTATAAACTTTTATTCTTTGTGGCTCAGCAGAGGTTATATTGCTAAAAAAAAAAAATCTGTCCTAGTCATCATCATTTAACTTCCTTGAATTGTTCTTGAGCTTTGTTGAACACACAACGCGAGCATCCAATGAATTAGGATAACAAGTCATTTTCATTGCTCCACAATGTTTACTAAAGAGCTTTGAGGCTTGGAATCAATTAGGATTGGCTTTCCTCAAGTCCATTTACTTTCGACTTGAGCTGGGCCTGCAGCTGTGAAACCTGAGGACTTCTTTTTGCTCTCCCTCCTATTTCCTCGCCTTTCTCTTTTTTCCCCATGTCCCTAAAAACGGTCTTCGGGGAGTCACACTGACACAAACCAGTGTTAAAAAAAAAACGGGAATAAGAACGCCACGACTTTCATTATCATACAAAGACAATTTAAATGCTTTTCAGTTGTAAACATTTGCGACTGAGTTATGTCAAAGTTAAATATGTCCGACGTTACTAGTCAAGCGTGAGATACAACATTCGGTGCAGACCTCCATTTTTTTTTTTTTTAACTCATAACAGGGGATGTGCTCGGAGATGGGTGTAGGCACAAGACCTTTCGAATGACTTTATTCCGCTTTGGCTCCCGAGAGGGTCTTAGTCCAGTTGTTTCCATTACGTAGCACAATTAGCTTTAATGCAACTGAGTGAATTGAGCGGCCATTTATTTGTTCTATTTGTAAAGGAGCTGTGTTTCCCCGAACGGTTGATGTCATCCAAATGTGTTGTTTTAGACAACAGTCAAAAGTTGAGCATAAGTTTTGTTGTTTGTGTGGTTTTGGGGCTATGACCCTTTTAATTATAATCATAAAAAGTAATGATAATAATTGAAGCAAATTTATGATTATAATTTGCTAAATCGATCTTTTTGAATTTTGGTCAATTTTGTGGGATTTCATTTTGATTATTCATGTCTTGAAGCAATTATAGAGGAAGTCGAGTCGAAAATGTTCTTGCAATATGTTCGATAGGCTTCCGTTAGTCTAAATATGATATTTTGATTAATATTCTATTTGTGGATTAATTAACAAATAGAGCAGAAAAAGCCACATCTCGGAGTGCAATAATTGGCTGCAACCAGCAGAGGCGCTGTTAGTTCAGTCTCAGTTAAGGAAGAAGAAGAAGATGTTTATTGATTTTTATTCTAATTGATGAAGGAGAACACTACATTGAAAAAGGAGGTCAAAACATTCAGTGATTTTGTCATAAAAAATCATATTTAAAAAATAAATATTGATTAATCGATTCATTATCCACATAGTCGATCAAGGCAATATTTTGTCCATTCCTAATTACAATTGAGCCATTAACTTATTTTATAATAATTTTACAATGGGGATACTGTGTGCAACCTCGATTATTGCATCATAGGAAGTCATTTTGTTTTCATTTTGCATTTAATGCACAATCATTTTCACACCAGCTATTTGCGGTCCTTTAAAGGAAGTCAAAATAATTCAAAGCATGTGTAAGGGATAACATTTGCGGTGGCTTTGTCGGATATCATCTTAAACGCCAGCGATTTTAGGATGTCGTCTAAGATCCGGATGATTATTTTTCTTTTAAATGGTCACTTTTACATTGACACTTTTCCCCGGAACAATTGAAGTCAGTGTGTGTCGCAGCTGTATAGCTTTAATATGAATTTTGAATGTAATCCACATTAAATATACATTTCCCATGTCTCGAATAAAACAAGCGCGCCCACAATAAATAATGTGGCGTCGAGTTTCTTAAATACAGCTCGACTTTATTTAATCTTAATATTTCACCGTAGTCGTAATTTTAAAGTTGAAAGTCTCTTCGCCAGACAAACGCTCAAGGCTTTTTGTGTTCTCTAGATAAACCTTGACCTCACGGAGTTGACAATTTAAACAAAACATATTTTATGAGTGTTTATGATTTGTTTAAGGAGATAAGAGAAGAGGTCTTTTCCTGAGTGCAGGAGACCTCTAGAAAATCGCCCGAGGAGTCCTCCTGTCCCGACTTGACAAACCTGAGCAAAAAAAAAAAAAAAACTCAAGCGTGCACCCTACATTTAAAAGTCAAGCGATGTTGCGCAATTGATTATAAAATAAAAAAGGCAGAAAAAGAAAAGGGGTGAAACATCCGATGTACATCTGAGCCGAATTAAGATGAGCTCATTGTGTAGTGCAGTGCGTTTAATAGTGCGTTTGTAGAGGAACGCCCAGGCTCTGTTCCCTCTCATTCCAGCGGGGCTGTGTCATCCCTGCCCCGGGGCCACCACACATGCAGCCTCCTGCACAAGCAGCTCACACTCAAGGGGGGGGCGGGGGATCACTGCATGGCCAAGTGTGGAAAAGAGGGGATCAGAGGTAGACAGAGGAGAGGAAGAGCGGGATCAGAGGTGGATGGCGGAGAGGAAGACGGGACAGGAGGTAGATGGAGGAGAGGAAATGAAGGATTCAGACAGGAGAGGCATCAGATGGCCGAGTGGAGGAGCGGAGATTTGGAAAGGAAAAGAAAGATCATGTTGGAACTGCGCAGAGGACAAATGCGATTAGAGGAATTCAAGATCGGGAACGACGATCAAAAGAAAAGTGATGATGTAAAAATGAGACAATAGGATTGGGGAGGAGAAGGTGGGAGTGGGAGAGATATGAACTTCAAGAGGTTTGGTTATCGTGTTTTGGTTTGATAACAGGATGTTTTTGGCAGAAAGGAAAGTAGTGATACTAAGTGCTCAGTAAATAGCATTCTACCGTAATATAGCAGGTGAAAATTAAAAATAAGAGCCTCTTAACTGGAGCGTGTAAGAGGGAGCATAAAAAAACAAGTTTGACCTTGGTGCATTTTAGAATTCATGTTGAGATTTTTTAATTAGTTTGTAAAGATATCAACGGTGTCGCCGGGCCATTTTTTAAACTCATTTTAAAATCCGTTTTTTATTTTTTGTCTTTCAACGCTGACAATTCTGTTGACCAATCAGCAGACAGCATCATATCTAGCTCCGCCCACCCAAACCTCCTTCGATATAATTTTACACCCTTTGCAATGGAAGTTCAAACAAATATATCATTCGGGACCAAACCCGATTGAACTGAACCGCTTGGGGAAATAATTGTCACCAGCTTCATTCTCACTGAGACGCTGCAAAATGAAGAACAGATTCTTCTAATATTTATCAGGCTTTGTCTTTTCACACAGAACCCAGCAAAGCTGAATCGTGACATAACCGGCAGCTATCGAGTTGACGAATTGCATCCAAAAAATAAATATATCTGTAATTCTCGCCAATATGTTTATTTCTTTTAGTGGTAAGTGGAATTTATAGACAAGCTTTTATCATATTTCATTTCAGATGAGAGACAAATCCTTGGTGTCCTCATGGTGCCACATCACATCTAGTAAAATGATTGAGCAACAAGCGGCTAATTCATCCCAGACTATCACTCACTTTGTCTTTGCCGTGAAATACGTACACCCCCACCAATCCCAGATCCGTCCCATCTTTTCTTGCGGCGTCGCGCCATCGTAGCATCCATCCCTCCACTAGCTAGCTAATAAAAGTCAGCCTGTGTCTTAACCCATTAGCGCTGATTTATTTGATCAGATTGGTTTTATTTCCTCAGCCCGAACCCCATGGCACTCTCCTCCCACCAGTGATTAAAGGCAGTAAATCAGGGGCAGGTCCTGTGTAGTGTTTACTCGGAGAGCCAGGCAGCTGCAAGCTGTTTGAGGCCCTTGTTTCTCCCTCTGTTTACTTCGGTTCCCATGGCAACTGCACCACCGTCTCCCGAACGTCTGGAACTTGGCCCTGGGATGTTTTGGTTACGTTCGAAAGTTTTTAGCCGATGTGTCTACCCGGAGCTCGGTGACTTCACCCCGGCGCGAGAGCATCCACGCTGGGCTGGATGTCAGCAGAGGGGGGGGTGAGGAGGGAGGAACCAAATCTCGGGGTAGGCAGGCACAGGGTGGGGGGAGGGCGAAAAGCCAAAAGCATTACATCATAGCTGGAGTGTACTCAGAGAGGGAAGGATATGAGTCAGTGGACCTGCGCCTCGCTCTGTCTTTCTCTCTCTCTCCTTTTTGGAGTGCATCCAAAACCCTTGTGTTGAAGTCTCCACTACTTGGAGTCGGGGATTGTGCATTCTATAAAGACCAGTGTCCGCTAACTAATCTAGAAGATCTTCATCTGAGGTGGACCGCAAGCAACCAGTTCCTCTCGAGCTGTAAATATGGATCGTCTATATTTATAAAGACGATTGGATTACGATTGGAAGAAAATGGTGGGAGGAGGCTTTGTGGTTCTGCGGAGGAAAAAAGACATTGTGTGAGAGCCCAGCACTCAGTAATGTGAGAGTGCAGGGTCAGGACTGTGGAGTGTCTACCTGCTCTCCCAAGGGGCCCACAGCCCAGGCTATTATCAATCCTCTCAGAGGAGCCACAGCCTGTCATTATTCACTCACCTACACACACAAACACACTTGCGCAGTCACTACCAGCGTTGCTGTCGGAATAGGAACCACGTTTAAACCAAAACTGAATAAATGTGTAAAATGCTCTTAAAAATAATCGCCAAAATACTACGTTATCGCAGAAGAGTGACATTTTCGTGGCTGGCAACGTCGAATATATTGGAACTCAAAAGTCTACACACCCCTGCTCAAATGTCAGGGGGTGGTTATGATGCAATCATTTCTGCTTTTTAATAATTTAAGTTAGACTTTACAGTTTTGGTTGCAAAACGTGAACGTAGATTAAATTAACCGTCTCAATTGAGTCTATTTTATTTCATTTGAGTTTAAATAGCAATAAATTAAACAACTATCAGTCCCCTAGAGACATTTAATGAAAAATACCCACTGTCATGCATTTTATTATGGAATCAGCAAATCTTCCATCAAGTGGTTCAAAACGCTCCTGCTCGCCTCCTAACTGGTTCTCGTAAAATGTAGCACATAAATCCATAACAGCTCTCTTTGGGAAAAAAAAAAAAAAAAAACGTTAGGCAAGCCACCCATCTTTGAAACACGTTTTTAGTCTTTGGCTTTTGAGCATGACGCTTTGTGCGTTTTACTCGTTTTATGTTATTAATTTATAGTTGCTTTTAATTTATTGCTCAATGTAAAGCACTTTGTGGTTGTTTTGAAGTGCTTTATAAATTCAGTTGAGTTGAGAGCTCTAGTGCGGCTTTACATTATTTCCGTTACGTATCGGAATTGAAATGACTTCAGATGTGAGTCATCAAAAACAAAAAAATATCCTTTCACATAAATAAACATTGTCCATTTCCCTTTAACACATTTGAGATGTTTTTTTTTTAATACAGGACAAAAATGGTTCTAAAGGAAAACAGTTAAAAACACAAAAATCACAAACTCAAAAGTTTATTTCTGCCTCGGCTCTTGGGAAACTCTGCTCCAGCAACATAGCTCATTGTATTTTCATGACTTCTTCCCCCATGTGGAAATGTTTGGATACGCAGCGGCTGCTCAGGTGTCATACGTGCTGTTAAATGAGTGTGATTGTGATAAATTGTTATGTTAGCCCAAAATGACACACAGTCGGGGATGGTAATAGTGCCGTGTGTACGGAGCAATCCAAAATGTCTGCAGGCTAAATGCACATATTTAGCTTTGGAAAAATACAGGTATTTATTCAGGTGTGGGGCCATTTGCTCTACTCCCCCTCCCCCATGTGTGACCATCACTCTTGCACACGACCTTGCCAATATAATAATCTGGACTATGATCAATTGATTAACCTGCCGAACACGGTTAACCTAAATACTGCTTGTTTGCACTTATTCCTAAATGCTTGTGGATATTGAGTTGAGCTTGATGATGCACGAGTGTTATAATTCACACTGAGAGTTATTGATTGCTTAAATACAGATTATATTAAAAAATATCTTGTGAAATTATTATTAAAATTTAAATTATTATTATTAAATTATATTAAATGATATATTAAATTATTATGAATAATTATTATAAATTATTTTTCTGAATTATCTTTTTTTTTAAATTATCTTGTGAAATTATTAGTAATAATTTAAATTATTATTATTTTTAAATTATATTAAATATATACAACTATATATTAAATTATTATGAATAATTATCGTGAATGATCTTTTTTACCCTTCCCTACGCTATTCAAAATCTCAGCAAGAATGTTCCCACAAACCTTCTTCCCGTTTATGAATGGAAATAATCCACTATGATAAACGCTTTGACTTTATCATCTGTCATCGAACAACAAGTATGGTATGTTTTAAGCACACTCGTAATCCATCCCCTGATACCTCAACGTTTGCGGCCTGACTTTTCTATCGCATTTTAAAACACTGGGGAGAAGTTTGCTTTGAAAATGATTCATCTAAGGGTAATTACTCATCGAAGGAAGTATGATAGTCTGTGGGTTATAACCACACTTTTTAAAGGCTTTATGCAGAAGCGTTCCATAATAATGTGACAAATGTTTTGGATAATTCCTTTGCTCTCGGTTATAAATAATTTCTTCTGGGTTTGGAATTGCGTGTCTTGAAGTGTGCTTGGCTTTAAGTTATGAAAAAGCCATTTGTGCATTCTGCATCAACCTCGGGAATGTGGCAATCAATAGCTCTTTGGCAGCCTCACTTTGGAGCATGCAGTAGTTAAAAAGGTCACAAAGATATCTGATTAAAATGATGACCACACATCTTATGCATTTAATCTTAAACTGTTTTTTTGAAACTACACGGTTGTTGTTTTCGTCACAATATATTTTAACTATTTTTTTCCCATTAATGTGTTGCTGTCCTGTGTAACCTTCATGCCCAAATACTCTCAGCACTTACCAAAAAAAATAAAAAAAATAAATACATGGCCAGCCCTGCTGCAACTCGCTGTGTGGAAAATGAAACAGATTGCCATGAAATCATAAAAACGTGGTTAGCGGTTTAGGGCATATTGTTTTCATAACATTTATGAACAAAAAAACTCTTTCAAGCAAGTTTCCTCAATCCAGTTCTTATTCGATTTTCACCTTGAAACTTTAAATGTTTGATTTATTGATCTGATTTGTCGTTTCCCCCCTCCCCCTGACAATTCCAATTTGTTGTGTTCCCTCTCAGGCCTGTCCCCGGCTCTCTATCCTCGCTGTTGCACCTACGAAACAGACAGCGACAGCCTCTGCCAGCCTCCATGGCTGGCACGCTGCCAGACCCCACCATGCCTGGCTCCTCGGCCGTGTTGATGCCCGTGAGTACACAATGGAGCACACTCACACTGTTTCCCTCACATATGCTACATTTACACACTGTACTGTGCAGAATCATTGCTTTGTATTCGCTCTGTCGCCATTAAATTGACTAAGCCAAGGTTATCGAGATAGTCAATCTACGAATTGGGGTTATTGATTGAAATAATGCCAAAATTATTTTGTTGCCACTTCCTGTAGTGTCCCAATACTTTTGTCCCAAATCCACATAGATTTGATTGAAATGATGCCAAAAGAAGAATTACATTATTTTCTTTGGTTGCCACTTCCTGTAGTGTCCCAATACTTTTGTCCCATGTCCACATTGTAACAGATTTTTTTTTTAAAATGATACCAAAAGAAGAGTTACATTATTTTTCTTTTGTTGCCACTTCCTGTATGGCCAAGTGGCCCAATACTTTTGTCCATGTCCACATTATAACATAGATTTTATTGAAATAATAAATAAATAAATAAATAAATAAAAATATATAGTAAAGCCAAAAGAAGAGTTACGTTATTTTCTTTAGTTGCCACTTCCTGTATGGCCAAGCGTCCCGATACTTTTGTCCACATTGTAACACAAGACAGCTCGTGTTTATATTAAATCTCCCAATGTTTATTAAATTAAAAGTTAAACCATTTTCGGGGGGGGGTAGAAGATTGGCGGTTCAGGAAAAGGCTTCAGGTTAGGGTTATATTTTTACACAAAACACACTTAGTGCAATTAAGGCTGTGTCAGGTTCACCATTGGGGGGGGGGGGGGCTGGGTCCTGTATGGGGAGGGGCACCTCACCACTAACACCCCCCTCCACCCAGTTAGCAGCTGTGAAGTTGCAGGAGCTCGCACATTTCTGCATGCATGCACTCGCACAAAGGCGCCTTCTTTGCTCGTACGCTCGTCGCTCAGCTGATTTCACTGACAGGTGCCGCTTACCACAATTCCCATGCAATCTCCACCCCGACAGACCCTCGCAACTATCAGTACGCACACCCTTGTTTTACCTTCTTCCTGTGTTAAGTCTCACCATTGCAGCTTCCTGTTTTTGGGTCAGCCGCTGTTATCATCACAAAGTTGTGCAGAAGGGGCCGACTGTCATGTGAAATCACCCTCTGGTTGTCTCTCATCTCACCCTTCTTTTTTTTTTGGCGCTGCTATTCAGGATTTATTGACTCACTGTTGCCGTTGTGTTGTCAGATGGAGAGACAAATGTCCATGGGGGCCAACATGATGGCTATGCAAGGTCCCGCCCACAGCAGCCCGTGTTCCTCGGCGCACATTCCCTCCATGCACTCAGAGGCCAAACTGGTGAGTACTGTATATATGCGCACATTTATGAGCGCATACGCTTAAAAGCGTGCCAGCTTTTCTTTTCCACTCAGCTCTGCCAAGCACGGCCTGTGTGGATTTCATCATTTCGGTGTGTAATCAAAGCTGCCAGCGTAGCGCAGAGCTCGAGACGGAAAAGAAAGGCTTCTTTATGTAGTTTGTGGCACAGCTGTCCCGTTCGATGTATATCGAAACGTACAGAACTTCTGGAGATCCCTGCAACTTGTTAGCGCTAGTTTCACACAGCCGAGGGAAAAGTCACATGATGTCATACTTCAGAACAGTTAAGAAGTTCAATAGACTGAAATTAATTTGCATATATACCATTTAGAGTCAGAAAAATAACATTGAAATGTGAAAATGTGGAAAAATAGGAACTCATTAGTGATAAATAGCATGTTTTCAAAATGGCCGCCGACTTTTCTGGAGTGGCCGGAGAAAGGAAAAAGAGTAGTGGAGGTCATTGGAAGAGTTATTGCTCTGATAGAGGAGCGCAGGAGCATTCCCAGGGCATTTAATTCTCCCTCTTCCTCCTGCTCTCTCAAGATTGATCGTCTTTGTGGTCTTTTGAATCTCCTCAACGGTTTCTATGGTAACAGCGAGGGTAACACAATATTGCTGTATTAGGCTTATCTCTCCTCTGGCTGTCATCCAGACACATCTTACTGCTTTTTGTACTCCTCCTATCTTTGTAATTGAATTGTAAATGCTCCATTGGGCCTTCCATAAACATATGCAGTCACTAAGTGGCTACAGGCCACCACTTTCGGTTGCCATCCAGACGCGCGAGGCACCAAAAAAAAAAAAAAAAAAACGGATCGCTCCAGATTCTTTTCCCTCGGAACGCAACTGATGGATTTTCCTGATTGCGGGACGGAAGAAACGGGTGCAATTGTGCTATCGAGGGTCGCAATCTTTCGTATGTGTTTCATAAGTAAAGAAGTTAAATTCCATAATATCCGCGCCCGGGCCAGGTCGATAAATACGGCTTCGCTATCGGATAACTGCGGCGTGATCAGGCCCATGTGTCCCCTGCGACGTTTCTCGATCCGGCTCTAATCGCATTACCCCGACCGTGTTGACGTTCCGCCAATGGGAAATCTCCACACTGTAACCCCACACCCATGAGGTGCACTCTCTCCCACCAAAGTTTACGCTATTAAAGCGAGGAACTGGGATCGAGTGGGACTTTGATAGACATACGGGAAATAGATAGACGGCCAGTTGAAAAAGTGACAGACATTGATATTCCGAGACAGGGAAATTGCTATAATTCCCCACTTGAAAGGACTTGTTTGATATTCTGGAGGCCCCTGGTGGAGATTTAGAAAAAAAAAAAAACTGCTCCAGAGCTTGGGGGGCTAATGACGGCTAATTGATTTTGTGGTGAGCCAGAGCAGCAGGGAGGCCTGTCTCTGGTGTAAATAGTTAATGAGCCAAAAGATTGCTGTGGCCCCCTTGGGGACTCGTATCACGCTCTATGTTTGTGCTCAGTGGCGGCCATTTTTGTTTGGACCCTAGATTTGTTTTATTAGTTTCGCTACAAGTGATTTTTGCGCCGGGTGCTGGACACGCCGGGTGTGGTTGTGTTCTGTTCTGTTGTGGCCTAGGGAACAGAACGCTGCGTGTTGTGGGCTGGAGGTTGTGGGATAGTTGACCCTCGTAGTGTGAAGGAAATAGGGATGAGGCCAAGTTCCACAGCGTGCCGGCCAATGGATTACATCAGCGTACAGAGCCCGTTCTCCACAGGGCCTCGTGAGCGCTCACTCACACATGCACACGAGAGCTCAGCCAAGTCTGTTTCATCATCTCCGCACAATAACAAACACAGGCAGGTAAAAGATGGACTTTTTCCTGCTTCGTTTCTCTTATCGGGCTTGTCCTGAACAAAATGAATAGCGGCTCATGTTAGCGCGTTCATATTGTTTTTTTCGTGTGTGTGTGTTCCATTCAAATAAGCTCTGTGATTTTCTCCGTTGCGCTCGCCTGCCAATTTCAAACAGTGTTTTTAATGTTTGAAAAATGTGTTATTTATTAGCTTCCAATTAAATATTGTTTACATTGTTACTAAGGACAATAAACGTGTCACTAAGCATCAAGCTAGGCGGCGAGTTTTTAACGAGGTAAACAATACTATATGTTGCTCCACTGCAGCGCTCTTGGCTGCGGAGCTGGCGCACGACGGATAGATGACATAATTCCTGGCATGTTCTAAATGTGCTCCTTTTTACTCCGCCGAGGCGGAAAAAAAAAAAAAAAAATCTTCGTCTCTTAAAGAGATATTTCATAGCACACACGAGAACCCATAATCAAAAGTTTTCAACCAGACTAAAGCCGCTTTTTTATTTCCTTGACACAGCCCGTAATGTTAAATTCTCAAATTGCCAGGCATAAAGAGTTTTTTTTTACGCTAATAATAAGTGTGAGAACATTTTATAAATATTCTCAGCCAAATACAGTGTTTATGTGTCACATTTCACACACTTGTAATTGTTTTAGGATGAAGTAATTTACTTTGAGTTAAACAATTATAGTGCATAACATTTGTTAGCCCCGCTGTGGAACACCTCAGGCTAAGCTAACACAAGTGGAACTCCAGGTTTTGTAAGCAACATCTGTATGAATGGCAACATTGTCGGAGCGTGATGTCATCGGAGCGGGACGGTGAACTATGAGCGCAGCTGAATCCGCCGCCAGTGAACGTGTACTGTATATATTTGTGTCAGTGTGTGTGTACCACGTGCACAAAAAAATGACTCACTCTCATTCCACTGGCAGTCATTGTCCCTGGAAGTCCAAAAACATTTGTGGACTAACCGGACTACAACAAACTATTTGCATGTAATCACTGATGTGGAGTTTTGCGTGGTTAACCAACATTGACAGAGGACACACATATAGTTACAAATGATGGATATAACACAATTGTTTCTTTCACTATTGAGGTGAGGGAGCTGTGAGTTTATCAGTGTTGGACTCAGACCAGGGAAATGGAGCAGGGGGGGTTCTCACACTGCTGCCACTGTGTTTTTTTTTTTTTTTTTCTGACCGAGAGACATACTGTCTCTTGGTGTGTTGTTTTTATGATGGCGGGCCACTCGTTGAATGGAGCTCGGTGACAATGTGCACAATCGCAGCTGAAAACGCTGAAGTCATTCACAATCTGATCCAAGATTTTGAAACTTTTTCTCCGAAGCTAAGAATGGAAATGTTTTTTTATTTTGCAGCAGTTGCGTTTTAATTTAAAACATGACTGGCTAAGTTTTAATATTTTACTTGAGGCCACCAAGTAAATTTTGATTGATTAATAAAAGAAAAAAAGTTTTTTTTCTGGAGAACAATAAAAAAAAGACAAAATTATTGAACAAGAATTGCCTCAATTCAAGCAATTTAGGTGAGGGTGTTCAACCAATGGCCCGGGGGCCATTTGCGGCCCATCGTCCACTTTTTGCGGCCCGCTAAAAAAAAAAATTTGCAAAACAACCCAATATATTGCTTCTGGATTGTGATTTAATCGATAATATATCCTGATATTTAAAGATTTGTGTTGATGTGTGGATTGTTGCATCTGTCCATCTTTGGATGACGCCATGTTGTTTTTGCTGTGCTAATGCAAAGGCCATTTGCTCCCGGGCTTGTGAATAGGATGGGATCCGACTGGGTAAACCAGCTGCCCATGGACTAGTCCACTGTCAATGAACCCAAATACCCAGTGACACACGGCCCCACCCAAAAGCGCCTAGACAGCAAGCGTTGAATGAGTTATTCCCTGAACTACAGAACAAGACCTCACACACTTGAGCGGTGATTGGATTAAGATTGTTGGGTCAGAGATTTCACTCAGATTACGTTCAAGTCAATATTGACGAGTTTGCTCAATATCTGATCTCCTTGGACACCAGGAGATCTCATTTAGTCCCACTTTATTTTTCTTTTCTCCAATTGCTCTCCATGAAATTCAATAAAAGCCTCTCTTTTGTGTTCCTTTCCTTTCAAAGGACAAAGGCTTGCCTCTGTCTCTAACTTACTACGAGGTCCATCTAAATGAAAAGCAATCCGATGATCCATGAAGACATTCTGTATGTCAGTGTGTATTATTATTATAAACATAGGAAACTACAGTTTGCTCTTTTGTCAGCTCGATTTATTATTAGGCCGGCCTTCGGTTGTAGCGGTGAGCGTAAAATGCTTGTCGAGAGCTCTGCTTTACATGAGCGGGAACAGACTCTAGTCAAAACCTCATCCATTAAGTCGACAGGGTGGAGAAGCAGCTAAGCGTATGAGCGCATGCTTTGGATCACGCTCCTCGGTGGGTGGGTGCGCGTCTGGCCGTCCCCCCCGGTAGAACAGTTTGTGTCCATGCCCCAGCCAGAGGTGAGCTCCGTCCAGCCCAGCTCTTATACACTTGGCCCGAGACCTGAGAGAGGGGGCGACATTACAGCCGAGCTCTCCCATCAGACTGTCTGCCTCGTTGTTCCCTGAGGAAATCAGTTTAACAGTCCCCAGCTCTTGGCAAGCACAGGGAGAAAAGGGGGGGGAGGAAAAGAAGGGTGTACGAGAGAGGAGGGTTACTGCCTCTCTGGGCGAGAGGGAAATCTAATAAAAGTCAACTAATGGGGGGTGTGGAGTTTAAGGGGACGCAGAGTGGGTTCTGCAGGCAGGCACGTACTGGCTAGTGAGCGGAATTAGATCCTCTTAGCGCTTGGCAAAAGTACACAGACAAACCCCTCGGCTTTAAAAGCGCAGATGGGTTGAGAATTCGGGGACCAAATCCCACACACAATATTTTCAAAAAGATGGGGAGTGATGCAACAAATGATTCTCTTAACAATGAAAACTAGCAAAATAACCAACACAGAAAACTTTTTAAATAATATAACATAATATATAAAAAAGTAAATATAATAGTAAAATATATATATATATATATAAAATATAAAAAATTAATTAAATTAAACAATACATAAAAGATACATTAAATAAAAAAACTAGATACTGATACTGTGAAATGATACTCTTAATAATGAAAACTAGCAAAATAACCAACACAAAAAACTTTTTAAATAATATGATATAACATAATATATAAAAAAGTAAATATAATAGTAAAAAGTAATATAAAATGTAATATATATATATATAAAAAATATAAAAAATTAATTAAATTAAACAATACATAAAAGATACATTAAATAAAAAAACTAGAATAAAAAGTAATATAAAAAGTGAAAAAAGTAAATGAAAAAAGTAAAAAATAATATTAAAAAAAAGGCCCTTTTCATGTGCTAACAAAAATAACATACAAAAAGAAATAATAAACAAAACTTCTTTGGATGCTCATTTTACTAAAATCACCGATTCACTGACATGATGTAGTTTCAAATTAGAAACTCATTTGCCACTTTTGTGACATTTTACTCTGAAGTTGTGTTTTGCAGTGATGTTGATGCCTTGCTATCTTTTAGCGATGTTGTGCGGTGCCACAGGGCCCACCGGTAGCCAAATAATACCCAATTCCACCATTGACGGGAATAAAAGTCCTCACCTTGACCTCACCAGGCTTGATTTAGCCCTCCCGGCATGATCTCTTCCCTCAGTACCTGCTCTGCACTTCCTCCATCACGGGTTAATAGATATGAAGTCATTTGTCGAGTGGTAGCCCGGGTGTGTTCTTGGAAGGTGCCCTGAGCACTCACAGGACATCAGTCAAAGCAACCCTGTGTCAAAGAGGAAGTGGCCATTAATAAATATCATTAATGGCCCATCCCCTGGTCGCCCTGAAAACACATAAAAGAGAAAGGTCTAAAAAGAGAAAGTGGAGAGATCAAGGGGCAAAGGTCTGAGAGTAGACACTAGACATACCCCCCGGACAAAAAAAAAAAATGGCTGACGATTCACATGGAGTATTTCATCGACAATGAAACGGAGTTTTTAAAAGCGTCCCTGGCTCTTTTTAAAGATGGAGTGAAAGTTTTTGTCATTGTCCAAAAATTGACTTTTTAAATAAGCAATAATAAAGCCACTGGTGGAGCTACAGGGGGGTCGGTGGGGGCACTGCCCACCCCCCCTGAAATATGCTCGGACCCGCTCCCCATGTGCCAGGGCAGATAATTGACTTTTTAGTATTTTCCACATTTCCGTAATGAATTTTTAAAGGGTTTTTGGGGTTTGTAAAAAAAAAAAAAAAAAAAAAGTGAGTTTCTATTAGAACAAAGCAACCTTTTAGAAAACTGATTTGACCTCATTAAAGTCATTCCAGTGCATCGACTTAGTACGCTTCCGTTTCACTTTTGTTCGTTCACTTTTTCGATAAGCACTCCGGTTCAACCTGATACGGAGGAATGCACGAATTGTTTCCTGCTATTGTAACCTTCATTTTCATTTTGAAATACAATGATGCTTTGAGATAAGGCTGCAATCATCTTTTCTTTGTGAAATAAATGGAAATTCCAATAATCCATTCCAGCCATCCCCACCTCAAAAAAGCAAAAATATATATTTTTTAAGTAATAGATAATATACATAAAATTTCACTTTGTATAAATATACAGCAATGTCATTAAATGGATTTTAATACATTTTATTTACTGCATTATTGGCCAACATTTATTGAAAATTATTTCATGAACACCGTCTTAAATATAGTTTTTTAGTCCAGTTCTACAGAACCCTAGAGGCTAACACCTGTGCTTATTTAATGACTGTTTTCTATAGCTACCCTGTAGAAATGGACAGTATTGTATGTGTTATTAAAGTAAAATGCATGTGGCGGCTCAGTTGGGGCACTTAGTAGAGTCTGGCAAAACGCAACCATGTGTTAGTAGGCATCTCGGAAGCTGATGATGGTGTTTTAGATTGCTTATCATCACTTTACTTGTGTCCTATAGTTTGCTCGCTGTGGTTGTGGATGGAAATTTTCAAGTAGGTCTATGTTTGTTTCCACTTTTGGCTGAGTTTTAGCAGGCCGCCTGATATTTGTCACCAGTAGTAAAAAATTTGCTAAAAAAATTGGCAGATTTTTCTCTTTTGTAAAGTTAAAAAAAAAAAATAATAATAATAATAATAATAATATATAAAATAATATAATAAAAAATAATAAATAATAAAGTGAAAGTGTAAAATTAAAAAATAATAATATCAGGAAAATGTACTGTAAAGTGGTCAAATAAATATTTTCTGTGTTTGGTCATGTGACATTTGCTTAGCTGTGATTGGTTGTTACCTGAGCCCCAACAAATGTGGTCATTTTCTGTCGATTGACAAAATGAGGATATCAAATTATTATCAAATTAATTATAAATATTAACTTTTTATTAAAAATGGCCAAATAAGTGCACTATCCCTTTAAAAAATTTTTTTTTTTTAAATTGTCTGCTTGCAAACTCATCTACAAAACTACCAGCTGGACTTCAATCAAAGACACCGATAAAAGTGCTCCCACTGTTTTTGGTTTGATGCCGTATGTGTTAGAAGGAGACATCTAATCTCCCCTCCACCTTCTCATACCGGCTACATCCTGCTATCATGCTGTCCCATTGGCCTGATAGCCATTTTGTGTGTTATTTCTAGTGATAACCCAACGTGACTCGGAGACTTGCACTTGTGTCTGATTGGTTTCCTCTTACACAAGAGGGGCGGGACTCACCTCCCTGGCGCTGAGTGACAAGTTGAAGGTTGAAGGGAATGTGTTTTGTGACGACTGTCATCCTCAGAATTCATCCCGTGATAGGCGAAACATGTCCCCGTCGACACCGCTGAACGTGATGGATGTCCGTAAGCTTGATATGATCCATTTTCTGTTTTAGTTGCATGATCAATCTTTGTAGTTGTGTCTTCTTAGAATGTATTTTTTAAAAAAAGTTCAGTGAATTTTTAAGTTGGCTAATTCAGCGAAATATTTTAAGTTTAGATAATGTGAAAATTGGCTTTCCTGTATTTTCCTGCAAGGAATAATTTATAGATTTAATTGTATTGTAAAACTAAGTTTATTTTTTTTAACAGCTGCAGGCCTAAGGTTGCATGCTGAGTGTTAGCATGGCCTTTATGCTATTTGAACCTCAATGGTCTCAACCGAGAGTTGATCTACTGAGGTGAACGAGCTACCAGGAGCTGAATTTTTAAATAGATGCGATCGGAATCGTGAAAAAAAATCAAATAAAAACCACGAGGTCTTTGCCACTATGTCAGGCATCTCTCGTATGACAAACTGAAAGTATACTCAGCCAAAACAGGCTTGACAAGGTCATCATTTCACAATCCTGCTTTCTCTCAAATAGATACTACCATGCATAATTTGGGGATTCTGAGAATAGTTTTAAATCAAGGTCAGAAAAGAATGTAGTAGTGGCCTTTTTTTTTTTCGTCTGGTAAAAAGCTTTTCAGCTCATGGATGGTGTGAGAGAGGAGAGGGCGAGCTGATGGTCTAAGAATTGTGATCCAGACCAGCTGGATGACGTTCCCTGTGGGAATCATGAATGTAGAGGTTGTTAAAAGATATGGAGCCCTGGACGCTCCATGGACTTACTGACAGCAGCTGGGAGGAAGGGGGAAGGGAGTTCACAAATGAAAAGTGCACCATTCATGGTAGCCGTCTCACATCCAAGTCTTTCATTATTTAAAAAAAAAAAAATCAAACAGAATCAAAATGCATTTATGCATCACGTTAGACTAAACAGCTCGGACCCGTGAACATCAGGCAGACATTTTGTCTGAAACATTTGAACCCTTGTGGCACACTGGCCGCTTAGGAATTATCTGGTCTTCATGCCGTGCCTGGAAAAACAGTCTCTTGAGGAAAACGGGTAAACACAAACAACTTAAGAGCACCTCAAATTTGTAGCGAGAAGAACCGCCACGTCTGTCAGGGCTAAGTAGACCACACGCTTAAGGCAACAAACCTCCTGCTGGGTCAACAGTGTGAGACTTGCACCTTGCCAGAGAGCTCATCTCATAAACGCACACACACACACACACACACACACACAGAGGGAGGTTATTAGGAATATGAAGAGGCAAGATGTGGAATGGGCAATCGGGGAATGTAAAGAGGGGGAATGACAGGACTGAAGGGGAGACAGAGGACAGACTAAGTGCTTTGATTTGTTCCCTAGACATATAGATTTATGGAGCTATTCATCATCTTATCTAGCCGGTGCATGTAGCTATCATAGTTAGTAATCACTATGATAAAACATATCAGTTTCTATAAGCTTTTAATGATTTACTTTTGGAAAATGTTCGGAAGATTAAATCTACTAAACGATTGGGGAGGATTATCAATCAATTATTTGGATGTCTATTTATTTTTTTAATATTATCAAATGAAATTGAGGTTAAAAAAATAGTAAAGTGTGATAGTTTATGTTGAGAAATATCAAGTAAGCATGTTCCGCTTGTATAACTTGACTAGCCTGTCTGCTAATTCTATTTACCTTCCAAAAGTAAGCACGGGCGCGCGGTACTTAGCATTAGGCAAACACAGACAATTGCCTGGGGCAACCTGATTTCCACTAAGCCCTAAACCGCACATTAAAAAAAACAGATTAAGAAAATTGTCTTTAATTTAGAAAGCAGCAAAAACACTTAATTACTATTGTGCAAAAAGTGACTCAACAGTGCCCCTTTTGGTTTTAGTCAAGTACTGCATTTTGATTGATTTATTCAGAATCAATTTTGTAAAGATAATTTATGGACTAATTTTTGATCGAACGCTTTGTGTTCCTTCTTTGCCCTCAGAGGCTGAAAGCTGCACTTTCACACCATCCCGGCGCCATCGCCAACGGAAACATGAACTCCATGGGTCACATGATGGAGATGATGTCGTCGCGGCAGGAGCAAGGCAACCACCATCACATGCACTCGCACTCTCACTCGCACCCTCACCAGCACCTCCAAGCACCTCCCCACGCGTACCAGCAGCACCACAGCCATCACCACCACAGCCAGGGTCACAACCAGGGCCACGGTCAGGGCCACGGTCAGGGTGGCCACCATCACCCGCAGGGGCACAACCCCCATCACAACTCCCACAATGCCCACCTTCATCCCGGGCACCCGCACCAAACTTCGCCACATCCTCAGATGCACTCCGCTTCACAGGTAAGACATTCTCAATCTTGGCAGCCACTTTCCAATGCACACTGCCACCTACTGCACTGGAGTAGTATCAACCACTTATAGTTCTACGTTTTTTTTTTCCCTGTCGATTTTGTAATTTGAGTTTATTTTAATTAGTGTTTACAGCTGTTTTTTTTTTTTAGCCCTGAAGGCAAATTATTTTTTCACCCTCCTGTTTAATTTTAATTGCATCGTACAATTGTTACCGCCTTAGTGTCATACAGCTTGTTCCTTTTAGTACACCTCAAGAGGTCAGGAAATGAATTTAAATGATTGTAAATTTGTTTTGTGGAAATGTTGCTCCACCTTCGTTTACACAAATGCAAAGAGGGAATCAAACTCTGAGGTGTCAAACTCAATGCCCGGGAGCCACATCCGGCCTGCCACATAATTTTATGTGGCCCGCAAAAGCAAAATAATGTGTCAATTAAATGTTTCTTGCTAAAATACCAAAAATCTAAATTGTCTTTCCTTTTAATAACAGTGAGATATTGCAAAAAATATATATATAAAAAAATAATAATTAAAAAAAAAAATTTTTTTTAAAAAAAATATATATAATCCCAATTTCAAAATAAATGTGGTGAATAGTTTAAATGAGTTTGAGACCCTTGGCTAACACCTTCCTGCAAGTACATTAGCTTGTAGTATGCAAGTGCGGCTCACAACATTTATAATAATTTGATTCCAGTCACTTTGTCCTTGCATTGTCTGATGCCCTTTTGCCATGATGGACCATTCCTGCATCAAATGATCCGAGTCTGTACTTTCCAAATGCGCCATTAATGCATTAAAAGAACACTTTTGATGTACGCTCGGCATGCATTAAAGCGATTTGTGTTTTTCCGTGCTTCTCATAAAAATGCTAATGGTCCAAACTGCAAACGGTTGACCTTGCCAAGTTTATGTCAAGATCCGTCCGTCCACCAACACTTGTGTCTGCCGGCGTTAGTCTGAGTAGAAGTGGGTGGTGGAAAAGTGCCTGACACCTCTTTAACTAGCAGTTCGAAGAATTAGCCCAGTCACTCACTTGTTGAAGCAGATGTTGTTTTGTGGCCACTTGGCACACTTGAAATAGCTTTGGGGGTAATGTATGGACGCTTGTTTGTGTTTTTGGAGAGCAGCAGGGTGGCTGGGGCAGTCAGGTGTCTGGATGTTTTCCAGCTGTGTCACAAAGATTGCGTCTGTGGTTGCAAGTTGGCAGACGTAAACTGTCTCATTAGAGAGCTGGGTTATGATTAACCCTCTCCCCCCCTCCCCTACCTGCCCCTTTTCCATGTTTCAGATGTCTCCCGCTACCCAACATATGCAGCCAACGCAGACGCTTCATTCCCCGCCCCCCAGCGGCGGCCGGCGCAGGCGCGTAGTGGACGAAGATCCGGATGAACGTCGGCGGAAGTTTCTGGAACGAAATCGAGCGGCGGCGACACGATGTAGACAAAAGAGGAAAGTGTGGGTCATGTCGTTAGAGAAGAAAGCCGAAGAACTCACGCAGACCAACATGCAGCTTCAGGTAGAAAAAAATCAACCAATAGAAAAATGGATTACCGTATTTTCCGCACTATAAGGCGCACTGGATTATAAGGCCCACCTTCAATGAATGGCCCATTTTAAAATTTTGTCCATATCTAAGATATATACATTTGGCCCGAGGGCCGGACTTTGGACACGGCTGCTCAATATTGGTCCATATATAAGGTGCACCTGATTATAAGGCGCACTGTCGGCTTTTGAGAAAATTGGAGGTTTTTAGGTGCGCCTTATAGTGCGGAAAATACGGTATCTAAATATTACAAACCTTGCACAGTCTTTCAATTGACTTTTTTCATGATTCATTTTATTATTTTTAATTATAGAATGAAGTGACCATGCTAAAGAACGAGGTGACCCAGCTCAAGCAGCTCCTCCTCACACACAAGGACTGTCCCATCACCACTATGCAAAAAGAGTCCCAAGGTTACCTCAGTGAGTCACCCAAACACACACGCACACACAAACTCACACCAAACACATACTTTAGTCCTTCAGTGTTCATAGCGCTGCCATGGAGAGATTTCATTTTGTCAACAACAAATGAAGAAATGCCATTTTTGACAACTACGTGATGAGCTCCATTTTGTTTCCCAGCGTGACGTCAGAGCCCCTCCCCTTTGATAGGGATACGAGACATAATTAGGATAGCGAAGCCTCCCTTGTGTGCTTCCCAGCGAGAAAAGTCAGGCTCATATCCGTCCTGGCTGAATGTTTCTTTTGTAAAGGAGAGCGCCTCCTCCCAGACTGGGCGAGACGTTCATCAATGAGGCTTAAGTTGTGCACACACGTCCACACGTTTAATGTCAGCTGGCGTGTGTACAAAGCTAAGTGATTCCATTTTGCAGTTTGGTGTTATCTGTTCATTGTGAGACATTTGGAGTGATTTTATCTTGTTTTTAGACTGTGTTCCTTTACTGCTGGTCAATGTCATTAGAATTTTCTGATGTTGTAATGTCTTAAAAAAAATAAAATTAAAAAATTGGTCAATTATTATTAGCCAATTTAGTAATTTTATTTTTGTTTTAAAATTTTAATTTAATTTATTTTAATTTTTTGCACTTACAAAATTGGGGAAAAAAATGTTTTGTTTTGTTTTTTTTATGAGTTTTGCTGATTTTCAAAGAGCTATTAACAGGCGATTAACTTGCTCCGGCTAATTAATCGTCCAGGCCCTAATTAACCATCCCCGGGGATGTGTCCTCAGGTCCAGAAAGCAGTCCGGCCGGAAGTCCATCTCCAGCTTGCACGCAGCAGCAGGTCATTCAGCACAACACCATCACCACCTCCACCACGACTGTAGGGGGCGGCGTTATGCACGGACAAGCCAACAGCCGGACAGACATTAACCCCATCCACTAGGGGAGCAGAAAGACTGTCCAGCCCCGGTGGTCACCCCCACCCCCCCCATACCTCCCTTCAGCCCAACCCACCTCTGCTTTCTGAGGCTCTCCAGCTGCACACATTGCCCCCCCCATCAAGAAAAACCTCAAAAAGCCTCCAAGGCTCTTCTTTTTACAGTAGCCATGCTATGTATTTTTATAAACCCTATAATGTGTACGTTTGATGGTATGTTGCCCTTTTTTTTTTTTTTTAACATTTACTTTAATATGTCAGCAACAATGCTATGGATTTTTTTTTTTTTTCCTTCCGGTACAAAATGGACCAAAGCATTCATGTAGGGAACAAGAGGGAAGAGACTGGAGGCTTTCATCTCTTATTTTATTTTCTATTCATTTTTTTTCGGACAAAAAAAACCTACTAAATTCTCCTAAAAACACATAAAGCATTACGGGCTGTAGCTTCACATCCTTTCCTTCCCCTTATGACTGTTAACCTCATTACTGCCAATCTTAAAGATTCATATGAACTTCATCGTTATTGTCGTAGCATAGCGCTCGTGGGACAAGCGATGTAGATGATGTAAAATGATGAGAGCGGCGAGGCAGCTTTAAAATCACAACAATCTCCTCCAGGACCACCCGAAGCTTTAACTTAAGGTCGGGGAAGCCTTTTCCGATAGAAATGTCCGCCGAGGCCCTTGATAAGTTTATGATACGACGATCAAACAAATGCACTTTTTATTTTTGAATTTTGATAACTCCTCTGGAGGTTTTATTCGTTTTTAGACTTGCATGGAAGGTCGGATCAAATCCGAATAAGGATAGTAAAACGCATGTCCTCGTCAGAGAGCATCTCTGTAATCCATAACTGATTTTTTTCTTTTTTCCTAAAGAGGAGCAATTTACGGCAGTGATTTCCCAATGTGCCTTGGTTATTTTATTTTCTTCTTCACTCATATCTATTTCAGGTTATCGATAGTTTTGCCTCTTATTGGCTTTTGTCTTAGATTTCTTCTTCATTAATCTTTCTCAGGCCTTTTCTTTTTCTCTTTTTAACTCAACGGCGACATACCGAGGAAACGGGAACGTTTCTTCAACTTTGTGACCAGGAATGTCGAGGCGAGCACCCGAAAGCACTGTGTTGTACAGTAAAAGGTGAAGCAGAGCTGTCTATGCACTTTGAGGGTAAGAATAGCCATATTAAACGGGGTCATGCTCACTGACACCCCCCCCCCCCTTTTTGAGAAACGTCTTTGGGTCTCAGTTGAAGAAAATGTACTCGTAAAGCAAAATTCCGCTCGCCTCACGTCTTAACTTTGTGCAGTAGCATTTAAATGCAGGAGGGAAGTTTCTCCTGAGAAAAGGGCTTGATTTCAATTTTGAATTCCCACGTCTTGATGATTACACCAGTGGTTCTCAAACTGGACCGTGGTCCGGGTTACAAGATGTCACTATGGGTGTGGAACCTTTCTAGTTTTAGTCCTCAGGGCAATACTAAAAGAAAATCTTACAAGTTCATTTTGATATATTATCAGCATTTGTTAGTCATTTTTTGGAATACCATGGCAGATTTTAATTTGGACTTGCATGGCGGGTTGTATGAAATGTTCTCACGGGCCATATGTGGCCCACGGGATGTAGGTTGCCCACCCCTGCACTCTGATGAAGTTCAGGAAAAAAAGTGTTGCTTTATATGCAGAAAAAAAAAATATGCGACTGTTTGCGTACAAGAATAATTCTTATGCGTTAATACTTGTATAATTGTAAACTATAAATATTGTACATAAGACTATGAATTTCTATAATCATGTACATGTAATGCAACTACCTTTCTTT